>NC_088226.1:24738226-24820726 GCF_036934945.1 Oncorhynchus masou masou | reverse complement strand
AGAGAGAAGAGAGTAGAGTGGCAGAGGATCATATAGCTTTATTAACAGAATCCCTGTTAATAAAACTATGCAAATATCTGTCATCATATAGCCTAGGGAAAATATGACTAATAATTTGCATCCAATTAGGTCAGTCAGAATCTTCTTAGTGCACAGTACTCAACTTGATCAAATCTGTATCAAAGCATCACTCAAGTTGATCAATAATCTAAGTGAATAACCTTGATAATGATGATTTTGTGGTTGCATGTTGCATGTAAAGACTCACAAAGCATATCTTATGAGGCATAATGAAGCCTTGTAATAAGGCCTTCAGATGCATCAGGTTGGGCCAATATCAATCCAGTGACGATATATGTAGGCCCCTAACACTATTATGTAAGCCTGTGATAGCAATCACTACAAATGAAGTGCTATTGAACTTTCTCACCCTCGTCAATGTAAAACATACATTAAGTGGCAGCCAGTGGGAGGCACTAGTCGACAGAGCCGTAGGGAGTTCTGCCATGTTTGCACCATTGAACATTAAATTGATCAATTCATGACAAGTATTTTGGATTCGAATTCTCTAACTCTCTAAATAAATGGCTTGACAGCATTAGAAACAAAATGTGGCCAAGTCCCAATTCTCTACCATTCTCCCAACGTGTGCAATTTCACAGTTTCTCACATGGATTTGACAATCGTGGAAACTCCCTCCAGCCAATGCGTACACCAATTCCATGCTTTTAAATCAGTGACGGGGAGTGTGCAAGTGCACATTTCTGGAAAAGAGTGGAGAATTGGGACGTAGCCATAGTGACACAGGAGATGAGCATTAGGCCCCCAACAGCATAGCAATTCACTCAATCAGGACCATATTTAGCATTAGAGTACATTAGCCTACAGTCACAATACACTCCAAACATTCTGGGTCACGTCTTTCTATACTGCTGCTCGACAAAATGAAATGCCTCTCCTCTGCAGTTTATTCTGCTGTGTAATGGCTGAGAGTGTTTTCTGTCTGAGGAGAGTGTGTCTGGCAAATTAAGGGAGGGATGGGTGAATGGATAGATGAGCGAATAGATATGTAGAAATACTTAATTCTATTACAATCAAGTAACACATTTGGGAACAAGTTTTATTTTATATAACTGGTTAGTTTAAGTTTAAGGCTGTTTCCTTTGAAAACTGCTGTATACACTGCCTTCGGAATGTATTCAGACCATGGGCTTTCCCCCCATTTTCTTATGTTACAGCCTTTATTTAAAATGGATTAAATAATGTTTCCCCCTCATCAATCTGCACACAATACACCATAATGTGAAAGCAAAAGACAAGTTTTGGGACATTTTTGCTAATAAAATTTTAAAAAGTAAATAGCACATTTACTTAAGTATTCAGTACTTTGTTGAAGCAGCGATTACAGCATTGAGTCATCTTGGGTATAAACGCTACAAGCTTGGCACAACTGTATTTGGAGAGTTTCTCCCATTCACTGCACGCTGCACTAACCCATCTGGACAAGAGGAATACCTGTGTAAGAATGCTGTTCATCGACTACAGCTCGGCATTTAACACCATAGTACCCTCCAAACTCGTCATTAAGCTTGAGGCCCTGGGTCTCGACCCCGCCCTGTGCAACTGGGTCCTGGACTTCCTGACGGGCCGCCCCCGGGTGGTGAGGGTAGGTAAGAACATCTCATCCCTGCTGATCCTCAACACTGGGGCCCCACAAGGGTGCGTTCTGAGCCCTCTCCTGTACTCCCTGTTCACCCATGACTGCGTGGTCATGCACGCCTCTAACTCAATAATCAAGTTTGCAGACTACACTACAGTGGTAGGCTTGATTACCAACAACGACAAGGCGGCCTACAAGAAGGAGGTGAGGGCCCTCGGAGTGTGGTGTCAGGAAAATAACCTCACACTCAACGCCAACAAAACTAAGGAGATGATTGTGGACTTCAGGAAACAGCAGAGGGAGCAGCCCCCTATTCGCATCGACGGGACAGTGGTGGAAAGTTTTAAGTTCCTCGGCGTACACATCACGGACAAGCTGAAATGGTCCACCAACACAGACAGTGTGGTGAAGAAGGCACAGCAGCGCAAGTTCAATCTTGGTTTCATCAGGCCAGAGAATCTTGTTTATCATGGTCTGAGAGTCGTTTAGGTGCCTTTCTCCCATCTCCACAGAGGAACTTTGGAGATCTGTCAGTGACCATTGGGTTCTTGGTCACCTCCCTGACCAAGGCCCTTCTCCCCAATTGCTCAGTTTCGCTGGGGGACCAGCTCTAGGAGTCTTGGTGGTTCCAAACTTCATCTATTTAAGAATGATGGAAGTCACTGTTTTTGGGGACCTTCAATGGTGCAGACTTTTTTTGGTTCCCTTCCTCAGATCTGTGCCTCGACACAATCCTGTCTTGGAGCTCTACGGACAATTACTTCGACCTAATGGCTTGGATTTCGCTGAGGATTTATTTTTTTTAAATTAGGCTGTAACATAACAAAGTGTGGAAAAAGTAAAGGGGAAGGAATATGATGTGAGAGGTAGTGGCAGGCAGCCACGGTTCAGGCTCAGGCTGTGCGACTGCATCGTAATGATGGCCCAGTCCGTCTCTGAGTCTCAGCCACATGAAAGAGTGTCTCAATTGCGTCCCCATATAGTGTACTACCTTTGACCAGTGCCCATAGGGTGCCATTTGGGATGCAGACGAATACTGTAGGGAGGGATGAACCCTCCACAATGCATCCTGCCAACACTCCCTACAGCTCACTTTCTATTATTTTTCTCCGCCCTTCCCCTCCTTCCCTTCTTTCTGTCTCTGCTTCCCTACACATGTTTCCTCTTTCACTCCCCGCCAGCTCCGCTTTTCATCATATTCACCTCTCTTCCGATGACGCAACTCCCTTCTTTACCTGCATCCTCTGTCCCCTACACTTCATCCCTCTAAAATATCGCCTCACCCCCTCTCTCCTCCCTCCCTCCCTCCCCCCATTTTGAGTCTGGTTCCTCTCAAGGCTTCTTCCTTTTAGGAATTAACACGTTACCTCGCCACTGTGCTGCTGCTTGTCGGGTTACTGTGAACCACTTTGTGTCAAATGTTGTTGTATAAAGGCTATACAAATAAAATATGATTGCCTGATCTCTCTCTTCCCTCCCTCTCTCCCTCTCTTTCCTCTCTCAGGGCTACCTGTTCATCTCGGTGCTGGTGAACAGCAACAGCGAGCTGATCCGCCTCATCAACAACGCCATCAAGAACGACCTGTCTAGCCGCAACCCCACCTTCATGTGCCTGGCCCTGCACTGCATCGCCAACGTGGGCAGCCGTGAGATGGCCGAGGCCTTTGCTGGAGAGATCCCACGCATTCTGGTGGCCGGGTAAGAATGGAGGGGATGGAGAGGGAGGAGTAATGAGGGAAAGCGCAATTAGTCAGTCAAATTGTATTCTTGTAGGCCTTTTTACAACAACATTTGTCAAAGGGAGAGGTTGGGAAGAGAAGGATGGATGGATGGATGAAGGGAAGGGAGGGTGAGGAGACCGGAGAGGGAAATGTAGGAAAGGGGAAGGACTGAGGACATGATTTTCTTTGTATTAATATGCTCTAACAGCATGATTAGACAAAATCTGCGGTACAGACAGTATCTTTCCACGACCAAAGTTGTTGCAGACTGGTAGTCCTTTATAGTGAGCATTGTGTTGTTTGTGATGTGATTGCCAGGGACACCATGGATAGTGTGAAGCAGTCTGCTGCCCTGTGTCTTCTGCGTCTGTACAAGGCCTCCCCAGACCTGGTTCTGATGGGGGAGTGGACCTCCCGGGTGGTGCACCTCCTCAACGACCAGCACATGGTGAGAGACAGGCCATACATTTCTGCTTTAGCCCAACACTAGCACACCTGTGGTGTATTCACTAGGAAGCCAACAGTAAAAACGGGGAGCGACTAAACTGAATTGTCTAATTAGAAACATTTTCTTTTGTTGCAAAACGTTTGCTTTCGCAATACGTTTTCCATTGCAAAGCAGTTTGTTACACTAAGGAATACATAGGTGGCGCTAGCTGGCTCTGTTACAATATCCACACTAGTCTAGAATACCACTCTTAGGCTGTGTTTACACAGTCAACCCAATTCAGATCTCTCCCCCCACTAATTACTCTTTTTACCAATCACATCAGATATTTTTCAGAGGTTATCTGATTGGTCAAAAGACAAATTGCTGGGAGAAAAGGAGAATTAGGCTTCCTGTCTAAACGCAGCCAGTGTAACCTAACGTAAAGAAAATGCCTGAAAATAGATGCCTCAGATACTGGTCTTGACGAGAGAAAAAAAACTTGTTAGGGGAGGTTATCTTCTGCACTGTCCAGTGAATGTGGAGAAGACGTTAAGATGGAGTGTCGCCTTGCTAATGTTGAACGCAACAGGCTCTCTTCCATTTCGCCTAAAAACTGTATGCATCCGGTTGCTGGTATGGATGTTGGAACCTAACTACTGACTTCATTGAGACTGTAAGGTTATGCCGTTTAGGTGTTACTGTTGTTTCTGATGATGAGCGTGTGTCTCTCTCTCTCCCTCTCTCTCTCGCAGGGTGTTGTCACAGCAGCCATCTCCCTCATCACCTGTCTCAGCTCGAAGAACCCAGATGAGTTCAAAACCTGTGTGTCCCTGGCTGTTTCTCGTCTGAGCAGGGTGTGTGTGTGTGCGTGTGTATGTGCGCACGTGCTCATGTATACCTATAAAATCATGCATGTCAGTCCAGCTATCCATTCTCCCTTTGCCTCACTGTCTCTATCTCCAGGATTTCAACCCATCTCTCTTTCTCTTCCTCCCGTTCTCCTTCTCCAGATTGTGTCTTCAGCCTCCACAGATCTGCAGGACTACACCTACTACTTTGTCCCTGCCCCGTGGCTGTCCTGTAAACTGCTGCGCCTGCTGCAGTGCTACCCCCCACCAGAGGATGGCGCCGTGAAGGGCCGCTTGGTGGAGTGTCTGGAGACGATCCTGAACAAGGCCCAGGAACCACCCAAGTCCAAAAAGGTTCAGCACTCCAACGCCAAGAACGCCATCCTGTTCGAGGCCATCTCACTCATCATCCACTACGACAGGTGAGGAGGATGTCTGTCACTCCCGGTGTCTGTCTTAATCTTCTCGCTCTCTTTTTCTCAGTTTTTCTGTATCGCTTTTTCTCTCACTCTTTCAGTAGTGCTCTCTGTGTGTGTGTTTCTCTCTTTCTCACATATACACTGAACAAAAATATGAATGCAACATGTAACAATTCCAAACTGACTTACTGACTTAAAGTTCACGTAAGGAAACCAGAAAATTGAAATAAATTCATTAGGCCCTAATCTATGGATTTCACATGACTGGGAATACAGATATGCATCTGTTGGTCACAGATACCTTTAAAAAAAAGTAGGATCGGAAAACCAGTCCGTATCTGGTGTGGCCACCATTTGCCTCATGCAGCGCGACACATCTCCTTCACATACAGTTGGATCAGGCTGTTGATTGTGGCCTGTGGAATGTTGTCCCACTCCTCTTCAATGACTGTGCGAAGTTGTTGTATATTGGAGGGAACTGGAACACGCTGTTGTACACTATCCAGAGCATCCCAAATATGCTCAATGGGTGAGTATGCAGGCCATGGAAGAACTGGAATATTTTCAGCTTCCAGGAATTGTGTACAGATCCTTGCGACATGGGGACGTGCATTATCATGCTGAAACATGAGGTGATGGCAGTGGATGAATGGCACAACAATGGGCCTCTGGTTCTTTCATGTTATATCGGTGTATTCAAATTGTCATCGATAAAAATGCCATCGTGTTCGTTGTCCGTAGCTTATGCCTGCCCATACCACAACCCCACCGCCACCATGGGGCACTCTGTTCACAACCTTTATATCGCCCACACGACGCCGTAGACGCTGTCCTCCATCTGCCCATTACAGTTGAAACCCGGATTCTTCTGTAAAGAAGACCCTTCCCCAACGTGCCTGTGGCCATCAAAAGGGAGCATTTGCCCACTGAAGTCTGTTACGACGCCAAACTGCAGTCAGGTCAAGACCCTGGTGAGGACGACGAGCACGTAGATGAGCTTCCCTGAGACTGTTTCTGACAGTTTTTTTGCATAAATTCTTTGTTTGTGCAAACCCACAGTTTCATCAGCTGTCCAGGTGGCTAGTCTTGGACGATCCAGCAAGTGAAGAATTCGGATGTGGAGGTCCTGGGCTGGCGTGGTTACACGTGTTCTGTGGTTGTGAAGCCGGTTGGACGTACTGCCAAATTGTCTAAAACGATGTTGGAGGCAGCTTATGGTAGATGAAAATGTAGATAAAACTTTCTGGCAACAGCTCTTATGGATATTCCTGCATTCAGCATGCCAATTGCACGTTCCCTCGACTTGAGACATCTGTAGCATTATTGTGTGACAAAACTGCACATTTTAGGGAGGCCCTTTAATATCCCCAGCACAAGGTGCACCTGTGTAATGATCATGCCGTTTAACCAGCTTCTTGATATGCCACACCTGTCAGGTGGATGGATTATCTTGGCAAAGTAGAAATGCTAATTTAACAGGGATGCACAAAATTTGAGAGAAATAAGCTTTTTGTGCATATGGATAATGTCTGGGATCTTTTTTTTTCAGATCATGAAACACATGGGTCAACACTTTGTATTTATATTTTGTTCAGTATGTATATATACACCTTCCTAATATTGAAGTACGCTCAGAACAGCCTCAATTCTTTGGGGCATGGACTCTACAAGGTGTTGAAAGTTTTCCACAGGGATGCTTTCCCATGTTGACCATAACTCTTCCCACAATTGTCTCAAGTTGACTGTATGTCCTTTACGTGGTGGGCCATTGTTGATGCACACGGAGAACTGTTGAGTGTGAAAAACCCAGCAGCATTGCTGTTCTTGACACAAACTGGTGCGCCTGGCACCTACTACCATACCCAGTTCAAATGCAAATCTTTTGTTTTGCCCATTCACCCTCCAAATGGCATGTCTGAATTGTCTCAAGGCTTAACAATCCTTCCTTAACCTGTCTCCTTCCCTTCATTTACATTGATTTTAAGTGGATTTAACAGGTGACTTCAAGGGGTCATAGCTTTCACCTGGATTTAACTGATCAGTCTATGTCATGGTAAGAGCAGATGTTACTAATGTTTTGTATACTCAGTGTACACCTTGTAGAGTCCATGCCCCAACAAAATGAGGCTGTTCTGAGGGAGAAAGTGGTGCTGCAACTCAATATTAGGAAAGTGTTCCTAATGTTTTGTCTTTGTGTGTGTGTGTGTATCTATATCATACACACACACAGTGCCTTCAGAAAGGATTCGCACCCCTTGACTTTTTCCACATTTGTTGTTACAACGTGAATTTAAAATTGATCAAATGTTAATATTGCGGCAATGCTCTACACACAATCCCATAATGTCAAAATGGAATTATGTTTTTAAAAATGTTTACCAATTAATACAGTATGAAAAGTATTTAACTCCTTTGTTATGTCAAGCCTAAATATGTTCAGGAGTAAAAATGTGCTTAAGAAGTCACATAGTAAGTTGCATGGACTTGCGTGCAATACTTGTTTAACATGATTTTACCTCTTCTCCCTACCCCATACACACACTTATCTGTAAGGTCCCTCAGTTGAGCAGTGAATTTCAAACACAGATTCAACTGCAAAGACAATGGAGGTTTTCCAATGCCTCAAAGAAGGGCACCTATTGGTCGATGGGGGAAGAAAAAAAACATTGAATATCTCTTTGAGCATGGTAAAGTTATTCATTACACTTTTGATGGTGTATCAATACACCCCGTTAGAGGTCGCCCAATTAATCGGCATTGGTTAATTAATTAAGGCCGATTTCAAGTTTTCATGACAATTGGAATTTTTGGATACCGATTATGGCCAATTACCTTGCAATCCACGAGAAGACTGCGTGGCAGGCTTGACCACCTTTAGCGCTGTGGAACATCCAGGTGCACTTTTGCAAACTTCAGACGTTCAGCAATGTTTTTTTGGATAGCAGTGGCTTCTCCCGCGGTGTCCTCCCATGAATACCATTCTTGTTTAGTGTTTTACGTATCGTAGACTCGTCAACAGAGATGTTAGCATGTTCCAGAGATTTCTGTAAGTCTTTCGCTGACACTAGGATTCTTCTTAACATCATTGAGCTCTGTGCTGTTGCAGTCATCTTTGCAGGATGGCCACTAATAGGGAGTGTAGATTAGTGCTGAACTTTCTCCTTTTATAGACAATTTGTCTTACCGTGGACTGATGCTTTTAGAGATACTTTTGTAACCTTTTCCAACTTTATGAAAGTCAACAATTCTTAATCTCAGGTCTTCTGAGATCTCTTTTGTTCAAGGCATGGTTCACATCAGGCAATGCTTCTTGTGAGTAGCAAATTCAAACTGAGTTTTTTTATAGGGCAAGGCAGCTCTAACCAACATCTCAAATCTCGTATCATTGATTGGACTCCAGGTTTTATTTTTTATTTCTTTGTTTCTTTCACCTTTATTTAACCAGGTAGGCCAGTTGTTCTCAAATTCTCATTTACAACTGCGACCTGGCCAAGATAAATCAAAGTAGTGTGATTAAAACAACACAGAGTTACACATGGGGTAAACAAACATACAGTAATAACACAATAGCAAAAGTATGTACAGTGTGTGCAAATGTAAGATTAGGGAGGTAAAACAATAAATAGGCCATAGAGGTGAAATAATTACAATTTAAGAGTAACACTGGAGTGATAATGTGCAGATGATGATGTGCAAGTATAGATCCTGGGGTGCAAAAGAGCAACAACAAAAAAATATGGGGATGAGGTAGTTGGGTGTGCGATTGACACATGGGCTGTGTACAGGTACAGTGATCGGTAAGCTGCTCTGACAGCTGATGCTTAAAGTTAGAGAAATTTCCAGCTTCAGTGAATTTTGCAATTCGTTCCAGTCATTGGCAGCAGGGAACTGGAAGGAAAGGCGGCCAAAGAGGTGATGGCTTTGGGGATCACCAGTGAGATATATCTGCTGGAGTTGCGTTCTACGGGTGGGTGTTGCTATGGTGACCAGTGAGCTAAGATAAGGTGGATCTTTACCGAGCAAAGACTTTTCGATGACCTGGAGCCAGTGGGTTTGGCGACGAATACGTAGCGAGATCCAGCCAACGAGAGCATACAGGTCGCAGTGGTGGTTAGTATATGGGGCTTTGGTGACGAAACGGATGGCACCCGTTATAGACTACGTCTAATTTGCTGGTACGGTGGGATTCGAAATGGTCGGTAATCTGTTTGTTAACTTGGCTTTCGAAGATTTTTGAAAAGCAGGGCAGGATGGATATGGGTCTATAACAGTTTGGGTCTATAGTCTCTCCCCCCCCCCCCCTTTGAAGAGAGTTATGAACCCTGCAGCTTTCCAATCTTTGGGGATCTCAGACGATTTGAAAGAGAGGTTGAACAGGCTAGTAATAGGGGTTGCAACAATTTTGGCAGACAATTTTAGAGAGGGTCCAGATTGTTAAGCCCAGCTGATTTGTAGGGATCCAGATTTTGCAGCTCTTTCAGAACATCAGCTGCCTGGGATTTGGGTGAAGAAGAAGCGGGGGGGGGTGGCTTGGGAAAGTTTTTGCGGGGGGTGCAGAGCTTTTGGCCGGGATAGGGGTAGCCAGGTGGAAAGCATGGCCAGTCGTAGAAAACTACTTATTGAAATTATCGATTATCATAGATTTATTGGTGGTGAAAGTGTTTACCAGCAGCTGGGAGGAGGTGCTCTTATTCTCCATGTACTTTAGTGTCCCAAAACTTTTGATATCTATGAGGGTGCCCATGGTTACGGATTTAGGGTTGTACCTGGTAGGTTCCTTGATAATTTGTGTGAGATTGAGGGCATCAAGCTTAGTTTGTAGGACGGCCGGGGTGTTAAGCGTATCCCAGTTTAGGTCACCTAACAGCACAAACTCTGAAGATAGATTGTGGGCAATCAATTCACATATGGTGTCCAGCGCACAGCTGGGGTCTGAGGGGGGTCTATAACAAGCGGCAACGGTGAGAGACTTATTTCTGGAAAGGTGGATTTTTAAAAGTAGAAGCTCAAATTGTTTGGGCACAGGCCTGGATTGTATGACAGAACTCTGCAGGCTATATCTACAGTAGATTGCAACTCCGCCCCCTTTGGCAGTTCTATCTTTTTGGAAAATGTTGTAGTTGGGGATTGAAATTTCAGAATTTTTGGTGGCCTTTCTAAGCCAGGATTCAGACACGGCTTGGACATCAGGGTTGGCGGAGTGTGCTAAAGCAGTGAATAAACAAACTTAGGGAGGAGGCTTCTGCTGTTAACATGCATGAAACTAAGGCTTTTACAGTTACAGAAGTCAACAAATGAGGGCACCTTGGGAATAGGTGTGGTGCTGGGGGCAACAGGGCCTTGGTTAACCTCTACATTATCAGAGGAACAGAGAAGGAGTAGGATAAGAGTATGGTTACAAAGTGTTCATATACCTTTTCTTGCCACTGTAGTTATTCACTCCACAAGGCAATCAAACAAGCTAAACGTCAGTATAGAGACAAAGTGGAGTCGCAATTCAACAGCTCAGACACAAGACTTATGTGGCAGGGGCTACAAACAGGGTCTACAGAAAATCACGGACTACAAAAGGAAAACCAGCCACGTCACAGAGGCCGACATCTTGCTTCCGGACAGGCTAAGCACATTCTTCACATGCTTTGAGGATAACACTGTATCACCGCCTGGTACGGCAACTGCACCGTCTACAACCGCAAGGCTCTCCAGAGGGTGGTGCGGTCTGCCCATCGCATTACCGGGGCAAACTACCCACACCTACAGCACCCGCTGTCACAGGAATGCCAAAACGATCATCAAGGACATCAACCACCCGAGCCACTGCCTGTTCACACCATTATCATCCAGAAGGCGAGGTCAGTACAGGTCCATCAAAGCCTGGACCAAGAAACTGAAAAGCAGCTTATATCTCAAGGCCATCACACTGTTAAACAGCCATCACTAGCACATTAGATGCAGCTGCCTATAGGGATAGACTAGAAATCACTTTAAGAATAGAACACTAGTCACTTTAATAATGTTTACATATCTGGCATTACTTATGTCTTATGTACAGTTGAAGTTGGAAGTTTACATACACTTAGGTTGGAGTCATTAGAACTAATTTTTCAACCACTCCACCAATTTCTTGTTAACAAATTATAGTTTTGGAAAGTCAGGACATCTACTTTGTGCATGACACAAGTAATTTTTTCAGCAGTTGTTTACGTACAGTTATTTCACTTATAATTCACTGTTTCACATTTTCAGTGGGTCAGAAGTTTACATACACTAAGTTGATTGTGCCTTTGGAAAATTCAGCTTGGAAAATTCCAGAAAATTATGTCATGGCTTTAGAAGCTTCTGATAGGCTTGCTTGACATCATGGGAAAATCAAACGAAATCCGATCGTACTTTTTGGAGAAATATCCTCTGGTCTGATGAAACAAAAATAGAACTGTTTGGCTATAATGACCATCGTTATATTTGGAGGGAAAGGGGGAGGCTTGCAAGCCGACGAACATCATCCCAATCTTGAAGCATGGGGTGGCAGCATCATGTTGTGGGGGTGCTTTGCTGCAGGAGAGACTGGTGCACTTCACAAAATAAATGGCATCATGAGGTAGGAAAATTATGTGGATATATTGAAACAACATCACAAGACATCAGTCAGGAAGTTAAAGCTTGGTCGCAAATGGGTCTTCCAAATGGACAATGACTCCAACAAAGTCAAGGTATTGGAGTGGCCATCACAAAGCCCTGACCTCAATCCTATAGTACATTTGTGGGCAGAACTGAAAAAGTGTGTGCCATCAAGGAGGCCTACAAACCTGACTCAGTTACACCAGCTCTGTCAGGAGGAATGGGCCAAAATTCACCCAACTTATTGTGGAAAGCTACCCGAAAAGATTGACCCAAGTTAAACAATTTGAAGGCAATGCTACCAAATACTAATTGAGTGTATGTACAATTCTGACCCACTGGGAATGTGATGAAAGAAATAAAAGCTGAAATAAATAATTCTCTCAACTATTATTCTGACATTTCACATTCTTAAAATAAAGTGGTGATCCTAACTGACCTAAGACAGGGAATTTTTACCAGGATTAAATGTCAGGAATTGTGAAAAACTGAGTTTAAATGTGTTTGACGAAGGTGTATGCAAACTTCCGACTTCAACTGTATATACTGTATTCTATACTATTCTACTGTGTCCGTTTTCGTTCCCGCTCTGACATCGCCCGTCAGTGTATTTCGTCTTAATTCATTCCTTCTTAGATTTGTGTGTATTGGGTATATGTTGTGTAATTTGTTAGATATTACTTCACTGTCCGAGCTAGAAGCACAAGCATTTCGCTACACCCGCAATAACATCTGCTAATCACGCGTATGTGACCAATAAATGTTGATTTGAATACAATTAGTTATGTTTGGGGCATATCCAACATTACTGAGTACCGTTATTCATATTTTCAATCATGGTGGTGGCTGCATCATGTTATGGGTGTGCTTGTCATTGGCAAGGAGTTTTCTGGGGGATAAAAATAAATGGAATAGAGCTAAGCACAAGCAAAATCCTATAGGAAAACCTGGTTCAGTTTTCCAACAGACGCTGAGAGACAAATTCACCTTTCAGCAGGATAATAACCTAAACACAAGGCCAAATATACACTGTAGTTGTTTACCAAGATGACATTGAAGGTTCCTGAGTTACCTCGTTACGGGGTTTGCCTTAAATAGGAATGAAAATGTATGGCAAGACTTGAAAATGGCTGTTTTGCAATGATCAACTTGGTATTTGACATGGCTTGAATAATTTAAAAAATAATAATGTGTAAATATTGTACAATCCAGGTGTGCAAAGCTCTTAGACTTAGCCAGAAAGACTAAGATGCAATCAATGCCAAAAGTGATTCTAACATGTTTTGAATGGGGTATTGTGTGTAGATTGGTGAGAGAGAAATATATGTATCATACATTTTCAGCCTGTAACGCAACATAATGTGGAATACTTTTTTACACACACGCACACGCACACATACACACACACACACACACATTATATTCCTCTTTCTACTCTCTCCCTCTCTCTCTGTGTGTCTCTGTCTCTATTTCTCTCTTTCTCATCCTAAACCTAAAGAGTGGCAATTGGACTGTTTTCTCTGCTACCGCACTGCAAGCAGTACCGGAGCGCCAGGTCGAGGACCAAAAGGCTCCTCAATAGCTTCTACCCCCAAGCCATTAGACTGCTGAACAATTCATAAAAATCGCCTCCGGACAATTTACATTGACCCCCCCCCCTCTTGTACACTGCTGCTACTTGCTGTTTGTTTGTTACCTATGCATAGTCACTTCTACCCCACCTACATGTACAGATTACCTCAACTAGCCTGTACCCCTGCAACCAGACTCAGTACCGGTGCCCCCTGTATATACCCTCGTTATTCTTATTGTGTTACTTTTTATTATTATTTTTATTTTAGCCTACTTGGTAAATATTTTCTTCTTCTTGAACTTCACTGTTGGTTAAGGGCTTATAAGTAAGCATTTCACAGTAAGTAAAGTCTACACTTGTTGTATTCGGCGCAAGTGGCAAATAAAGTTTGATTTGATTATGGTGTGGCTTACTCTTAATTTCTCCCCCCTCCAACTTCCCCCTCTCCAGTGAGCCCAACCTGCTGGTGCGTGCCTGTAACCAGCTGGGTCAGTTCCTGCAGCACAGAGAGACCAACCTGCGCTACCTGGCTCTGGAGAGCATGTGTACCCTGGCCAGCTCCGAGTTCTCCCATGAGGCCGTCAAGACCCACATCGAGACCGTCATCAACGCACTCAAGGTCTGTCTCTGTCATGCACACGTTACACGCACACTCAGACGAGACACTGCTTCTTTTTTTTTGAATTGACTCTTTGTTTTAAGTACTTTGCTGGTGTTTGTAACACATTTTATACCTTATCTTTTTCTCTCCAGACTGAAAGGGATGTGAGTGTTCGCCAGAGGGCTGCTGACCTGCTCTACGCCATGTGTGACCGTAGCAACGCCAAGCAGATAGTTGCAGAGATGCTCAGCTACCTGGAGACAGCCGACTACTCCATCAGAGAGGAGATGGTACGTGTCTGCTTGTGTGTATATTGTATGTTTTCCCCCTCTGAGTGCCTCTGGGTTTATGCCTGCATGTGTGTCTTTGCGCTTATGTGTCTGTGTTAGAGTGTGTAACCCAGCGGTCCCAAAACTGTGGGTCGCTTGACGTGAAAATGGTGTCGTCGGGAGAATTTCTAAAATCCTCAATTCAATGTCTCAAAATCATTATAATGTGGTTAACCTTAATCTAAATAGAAATTATTAGAATCTAAAAGATAAAATTAAACTAGAGAGCGCCCTTAGATCATGGGAAAAGGCCGCACTTGCTCATTGCACTTCAATCATTCCCACCATGAATGGCTAGGCACGCTACGCTATGAAACCACACACTATTGCAGAGACTGATACAGTTGAAGTCGGAAGATTACATACACCTTAGCCAAATACATTGAAACACAGTTTTTCACAATTCCTGACATTTAATCCTAGTAAAAATTCCCTGTCTTAGGTCAGTTCGGATCACCACTTTATTTTAAGAATGTGAAATGTCAGAATAGTAGTGGAGAGAATGATTTATTTCAGCTTTTATTTCTTTCATTACAAACCCAGTGGGTCAGAAGTTTACATACACTCAATTAGTATTTGGTAGCATTGCCTTCAAATTGTTTAACTTGGGTCAAACGTTTTGGATAACTTTCCACAATAAGTCAGGTTTGTAGGCCTCCTTGCTCGCATATGCTTTTTCAGTTCTGCCCATACATTTTCTATAGGTTTGAGGTCAGGGCTTTGTGATAGCCACTCCAATACCTTGACTTTGTTGTCCTTAAGCCATTTTGGTATGCTTAGGGTCATTGTCCATTTGGAAGACCCATTTGCGACCAAGCTTTAACTTCCTGACTGATGTCTTGAGATGTTGCTTCAATATATCCACATAATTCTCCTCCCTCATGAAGCCATTATTTTGTGAAGTGCACCAGTCCCTCCTGCAGCAAAGCACCCCCACAACATGATGCTGCACCCCCGTGCTTCATGGTTGGGATGGTGTTCTTCGACTTGCAAGCCTCCCCCTTTTTCCTCCAAACATAACGATGGACATTATGGCAAAACAGTTCTATTTTTGTTTCATCAGACCAGAGGACATTTCTCCAAAAAGTATGATTTTTGTCACCATGTTGCAAACTGTAGTCTGGCCTTTTTATGGCAGTTTTGGAGCAGTGGCTTCTTCCTTGCTGAGCGACCTTTCCGGTTATGTCGATATATGACTCGTTTTACTGTGGATATAGATACTTTTGTACCTGTTTCCTCCAGCATCTTTACAAGGTCCTTTGCTGCTGTTCTGTGATTGATTTGCACTTTTCGCACCAAAGTACGTTCATCTCCAGGAGACAGAACGCGTCTCCTTCCGGAGCGGTATGGCGGCTGTGTGGTCCCATGGTGTTTATACTTGAGTACTATTGTTTGTACAGAAGATCGTGGTACCTTCAGGCATTTGGAAATTGCTCCCAAGGATGAACCAGACTTGTGGAGGTCTACAATTTTCTTTCTGAAGTCTTGGCTGATTTATTTTGATTTTCCCATGATGTCAAGCAAAGAGGCACTGAGATTGAAGGTAGGCCTTGAAATACATTTTCAGGAATCTTCCAAGCTGTTTAAAGGCACAGTCAACTTAGCGTATGTAAACTTCTGACCCACTGGAATTGTGATACAGTGAATGATAAGTGAAATAATCTGTCTCTTAACAATTGTTTGAAAAATTCCTTGTGTCATGCACAAAGTAGATGTCCTAACTGAATTGCCAAAGTTATAGTTTGTTAACAAGAAATTGGTAGTGTTGTTGAAAAATGAGTTTTAGTGACTCCAACCTAAGTGTATGTAAACTTCTGACTTCAACTGTACCGTCGGCAATTGATATAATAAAAACAGTATATGGGCAGGCACAGAAACTCACATCAATTCCTTTGTCAGATAACACTGTTAAATTAAGAATTTATGCTATTGCTAGTAATCAAGAGGAAACTCTGACTGAACGACTCAAACTCCCAAGCTTATGCTTTCCAAATGGACTTTAGCTGTGAGGGCTGAGATGCCCATGCATTGACTTTTGTTCGCTATACATGTTGTGGGATGCTATTTACAAGGACTTATTTTTCTGTCGCAATTCCCAAGCATGAAACAGCATAGGGGATGTTCAGTGTGCTGCGTGGGTGGCTATTTTTACCAAAAACAAATTCCCTATGGGTTCGAGTGGTGGGCTTTTGCACAGATGGGGCTCTGTCTATCAGGGAACAGGGGGCAGGCCTCTGCACTCTAGTTAGTAATGCGTCTCCCTCTGCCTTTTTCTTTTTTTTTAAATTTTACCTTTATTTAACCAGGCAAGTCAGTTAAGAACAAATTCTTATTTTCAATGATGGCCTGGGAACAGTGGGTTAACTGCCTGTTCAGGGGCAGAACGACAGATTTGTACCTTGTCAGCTCGGGGGTTTGAACTCGCAACCTTCCGGTTACTAGTCCAACGCTCTAACCACTAGGCTACCCTGCCGCCCCTTATGGACACATTGTATGATACACTGAGCGCAAATGGCGGCAGAAGAGCTAAGCACAGATCTCTGAGATATTTTTTCATTTTTATTTTATTTCACCTTTATTTAACCAGGTAGGTAAGTTGAGAACGAGTTCTCATTTTCAATTGCGACCTGGCCAAGATAAAGCAAAGCAGTTCGACACGAACAACAGCACAGAGTTACACATTGAGTAAAACAAACATAGAGTCAATAATAGAAGAAAAATGAGTCTATATACAATGTGAGCAAATGAGGTGAGATAAAGGGAGGTAAAGGCAAAAAAAAGGCCATGGTGGCAAAGTAAATACAATATAGCAAGTTAAAAAAAGTTTTTTTTTTAAATACACTGGAATGGTAGATTTGCAGTGGAAGAATGTGCAAAGTAGAGAGAAATAATGGGGGTGCAACGGAGCAAAATAAATAAATAAATACAGTAGAGGGAGAGGTAGTTGTTTGGGCTAAATTATAGATGGACTATGTACAGGTGCAGTAATCTGTGAGCTGCTCTGACAGCCGGTGCTTAAAGCTAGTGAGGGGATAAGTGTTTCCAGTTTCAGATATTTTTGCAGTTCGTTCCAGTCATTGGCAGCAGAGAACTGGAAGGCGAGGAGGCCAAAGTAAGAATTGGTTTTGGGGGTGACCAGAGAGATATACCTGCTGGAGCGCGTGCTACAGGTGGGTGCTGCTATGGTGACCAGCGAGGTGAGATAAGGGGGGACTTTACCTAGCAAGGTCTTGTAGATGACCTGGAGCCAGTGGGTTTGGAGATGAGTATGAAGCGAGGGCCAGCCAACGAGAGCATTCAGGTCGCAGTGGTGGGTCGTATATGGGGCTTTGGTGACAAAACGGATGGCACTGTGATAGACTGCATCTAATTTATTGAGTAGGGTATTGGAGTCTTTTTTGTAAATGACGTCGCCGAAGTCTAGGATCTGTAGGATGGTCAGTTTTACAAGGGTATGTTTGGCAGCATGAGTGAAGGCTTTGTTGCGAAATAGGAAGCCAATTCTAGATTTAACTTTGGATTGGAGATGTTTGATGTGAGTCTGGAAGGAGAGTTTACAGTCTAACCAGACACCTAGGTATTTGTAGTTGTCCACATATTCTAAGACAGAACCATCCAGAGTAGTGATGTTGGACGGGCGGGCAGGTGCAGGCAGTGATCGGTTGAAGAGCATGCATTTAGTTTTACTTGTATTTAAGAGCCATTGGAGGCCACGGAAGGAGAGTTGTGTATGGCATTGAAGCTCGTCTGGAGGGTTGTTAACACAGAGTCCAAAGAAGGGCCAGAAGTATACAGAATGGTGTCGTCTGCGTAGAGGTGGATCAGAGACTCACCAGCAGCAAGAGTGACATCATTGATGTATACAGAGAAGAGAGTCGGTCCAAGAATTGAACCCTGTGGCACCCCCATAGAGATTGCCAGAGGCCCGGACAACAGGCCCTCCGATTTGACACTCTGAACTCACTGACATCATGATCCGAGTTCCCAGTTGTCTTGAAAGCACCATAAAACTCATGGTAGACAACCCTTCACCAGCTCATATCTGTGTGAAGCTGGATTGAGTTCTCTCGTCTGCATTAAAATCAAATATCGATCCAGGTTGGATGTGAAAGCAGAGATGAGGTGCGCACTGTCGACCACGCCCCTTGACTTTGAGAAGTTCCGACGCGACATGCAACACAGAGGGTGTTCTTTAATGGAAGCCAGCTAATGGGGATCCATGATAAATACAAGTAAGAACAAGCACACCCATCTCATTAGTGGTGGTGATACGAGATGCATTTTGTCAGACTAATTTGCAATTGACTGCTCTACATTGAAAGTATGTGATGGTGAGTTGAGAAGACCATCAAATACTGTTAGAATGTTTTTCAATTGATTGCCATAGTTCCAAATAAAAAGTAAACTTGGCTGTTAATAAAACATTTTAGAAATCACATGGGTGGGGCTGCGAGAATTTTCAGATATCAATATGGGGTCATGGGCCAAAAAAGTTTGAGAACCCCTGGTGTAACCTCTGCTCCCTTCTCTCCCAGGTGTTGAAGGTGGCCATCCTGGCAGAGAAGTATGCGGTGGACTACTCATGGTATGTTGACACCATCCTTAACCTCATCCGCATTGCCGGGGACTACGTCAGTGAGGAGGTGTGGTACCGCGTCATCCAGATTGTCATCAACCGCGACGATGTGCAGGGCTACGCCGCCAAGACCGTCTTCGAGGTAGGGGCTGCCCAAGCCGGATACGTCTGGATCCAATGTGCTCTATTTGTCTCAACTTGGAAATTCCTCAATCATATTCCCTGGTTGAGTACATTAGGGTGAAAACGTTTTTAAAACTATTGCAAAGGAAATCAAAACTTTTTTTAAATACACTGCTCAAAAAAATTAAGTGAACACTAAAATAACACATCCTAGATCTGAATGAATGAAATATTCTTATTAAATAATTTTTTCTTTATATAGTTGAATGTGCTGACAACAAAAGTCACACTCAAAATTAAAGTGCAAAACATCAGCCAGGAAGCATAGGAACTTAGAAGTGGTCTGTGGTCACCACCTGCAGAACCACTACTTTATTGGGGGTGTCTTGCTAATTGACTATAATTTCCACCTGTTGTCTATTCCATTTGCACAACAGCATGTGACATTTATTGTCAATCAGTGTTGCTTCCTAAGTGGACAGTTTGATTTCACAGAAGTGTGATTGACTTGGAGTTACATTGTGTTGTTTAAGTGTTCCCTTTATTTTTTTGAGCAGTGTGTATATGTATGTATGTGTATATGTCTGTGTATATCTATGTATATACAGTGCATTGCGAAAGTATTCGGCCCCCTTGAACTTTGCGACCTTTTGCCACATTTCAGGCTTCAAACATGAAGATATAAAACTGTATTTTTTTGTGAAGAATCAACAACAAGTGGGACACAATCATGAAGTGGAACGACATTTATTGGATATTTCAAAAAAAATTAACAAATCAAAAACTGAAAAATTGGGCGTGCTAAATTATTCAGCCCCCTTAAGTTAATACTTTGTAGCGCCACCTTTTGCTGCGATTACAGCTGTAAGTCGCTTGGGGTATGTCTCTATCAGTTTTGCACATCGAGAGACTGACATTTTTTCCCATTCCTCCTTGCAAAACAGCTCGAGCTCAGTGAGGTTGGATGGAGAGCATTTGTGAACAGCAGTTTTCAGTTCTTTCCACAGATTCTCGATTGGATTCAGGTCTGGACTTTGACTTGGCCATTCTAACACCTGGATATGTTTATTTTTGAACCATTCCATTGTAGATTTTGCTTTATGTTTTGGATCATTGTCTTGTTGGAAGACAAATCTCCGTCCCAGTCTCAGGTCTTTTGCAGACTCCATCATGTTTTCTTCCAGAATGGTCCTGTATTTGGCTCCATCCATCTTCCCATCAATTTTAACCATCTTCCCTGTCCCTGCTGAAGAAAAGTAGGCCCAAACCATGATGCTGCCACCACCATGTTTGACAGTGGGGATGGTGTGGTCAGGGTGATGCGCTGTGTTGCTTTTACGGCAAACATAACGTTTTGCATTGTTGCCAAAAAGTTCAATTTTGGTTTCATCTGACCAGAGCACCTTCTTCCACATGTTTGGTGTGTCTCCCAGGTGGCTTGTGGCAAACTTTAAACGGCACTTTTTATGGATATCTTTAAGAAATGGCTTTCTTCTTGCCACTCTTCCATAAAGGCCAGATTTGTGCAATATACAACTGATTGTTGTCCTATGGACAGAGTCTCCCACCTCAGCTGTAGATCTCTGCAGTTCATCCAGTGTGATCATGGGCCTCTTGGCTGCATCTCTGATCAGTCTTCTCCTTGTATGAGCTGAAAGTTTAGAGGGACGGCCAGGTCTTGGTAGATTTGCAGTGGTCTGATACTCCTTGCATTTCAATATTATCGCTTGCACAGTGCTCCTTGGGATGTTTAAAGCTTGGGAAATCTTTTTGTATCCAAATCCGGCTTTAAACTTCTTCACAACAGTATCTCGGACCTGCCTGGTGTGTTCCTTGTCCTTCATGATGCTCTCTGCGCTTTTAACGGACCTCTGAGACTATCACAGTGCAGGTGCATTTATACGGAGACTTGATTACACACAGATGGATTGTATTTAGTCATTTAGGTCAACATTGGATCATTCAGAGATCCTCACTGAACTTCTGGAGAGAGTTTGCTGCACTGAAAGTAAAGGGGCTGAATAATTTTGCACGCCCAATTTTTCAGTTTTTGATTTGTTAAAAAAAGTTTGAAATATCCAATAAATGTCGTTCCACTTCATGATTGTGTCCCACTTGTTGTTGATTCATCACAAAAAAATACAGTTTTATATCTTTATGTTTGAAGTCTGAAATGTGGCAAAAGGTCACAAAGTTCAAGGGGGCCTAATACTTTCGCAAGGCACTGTATGTGTGTGTGTGTATGTATATATGTGTATATGTATGTATAGATGTATATATACACGTTTGTGTGTGCGTGTATGTATAGATGTACATGTATGTATAGATGTACATGTATGTATACTGTGTGTGTGTGTGAAGTTCTCCCTGTTTGAGTAATTTGTTTTTGTTTGGTGCCTAATGAACACATTGCATTTGGCTATCATAAAATCTGTTCAATATACTTACGTCTTTAACTATCCCCCTCTCCAGGCTCTACAGGCCCCAGCCTGTCATGAGAACATGGTGAAGGTGGGGGGGTACATTCTGGGAGAGTTTGGAAACCTCATTGCTGGGGACCCCCGCTCCAGGTGAGTAGTGGCCTCTCCCACCAGTGACATCAACCTGAGACGCGCACAAATATACGGCTGCTATTATTTTCTGATGTATTAATTAGGTTTTTCCCTTTTCTTTTTATGGTTCTACCTTTTTGTCATCATTCTCTCTCCCTCCTCTACTCCATTCTCATCCTCTCTTCCCACTATCATTTTAACTCTTTACCACTCCTCTCACTTTCACTCTACCTCTCTCACTCTCACTCCTCCCTCTTTCTTATCCCTCTCTCCTCCCTCTTTCTTATCCCTCTCTCCTCCCTCTTTCTTATCCCTCTCTCCAGCCCTCTGGTCCAGTTCAACCTGCTCCACTCTAAGTTCCACCTGTGTTCGGTGCCCACGCGTGCCCTGCTGCTCTCCGCCTACATCAAGTTCATCAACCTGTTCCCCGAGACCAAGGCCACGATCCAGGAGGTGCTTCGCTCCGACAGCCAGATCAGGAACTCTGATGTGGAGCTGCAGCAGAGGGCCGTGGAGTACCTAAAGCTCTCCTCCATCGCCAGCACCGACGTCCTGGTGAGGACTGGGGATTTTGAGACAGGTTTATTGAGACAGTTTGGAAGGGGAGGCACAGGGATTGAACCCTGGCCTCCAGTGGAGAGAAGTATATGTGACTGTGCCAGGGAGTGTTACCACTGCACACGCAGCTCTTGCCTGGCTACCCCTCCATATCGCTCTGACCAACTGACGTTTATTTTCCAAAATGATCTGGATTTGCCACTCTCCCCGATTTCTAGAATGTGAACACGTTCTGATTGGTCCCAGAAACTGATCTGTTGGGTCAGAGCCGGTCTACAAGATGTTGTTATCAACTTAGATACTCTGATTGATTAGATTTGTTACACTATCCAATCGCTGAGAAATTAGTTTTGTACAACGGCCTTCATTTTAAAGTCATACAATCGACTTCTACAGTAGCAGTTTCAGACTCTCTGTAGCAAACAGAGCAGAGGAAGAATTTAGTGTGAGGCGTCAGGCTACCACAGCTCTGCATGTGTTTTTGTTATTTTACTGATCTCGTTCACTTTTTATTGTTTACTGCAAATTATGTTGGCATTTTAAAATGCACTTACTGTGCCTTCGGAAGGTATTCATATCCCTTCACTTATTCCGCATTTTGTTGTTACAGCCTGAATTCAAAATTGATTTTCTCACCCATTTACACACAATACCCCATAAGGACAATGTGGCATGTTTTTATATATATTTTCAAATTCACACCCCTGGGTCAATACATTTTAGAATCACCTTTGGCAGCGATTACAGCTGTGAGCCTTTCTGCGTATGTCTGTAAGATATTTGCACTCCTGGATTGTACAATATTTGCCCTTTAATTCTTTTCAAAATTCTTCAAGCTCTGTCAAATTGGTTGTTGATTATTGCTAGACAGCCATTTTCAAGTCTTGTCATAGATTTTCTAGCAGATTTAAGTCAAACTGTAACTCGGCCACTGTCTTCTTGGTAAGCAACTCTAGAGTAGATTTGGCCTTGTGTTTTAGGTTATTGTCCTGTCTGGTGGAACTGGAAAGCAGACTTAAACAGCTTTTCCTCTTGGATTTTGCCTGTGCTTAGCTCATTCCGTTTTTTTTTATCCTGAAAAACTCTGCAGTTCTTAATGATTACAAGCATACCCATGACATGATGCAGCCACTACTATCACTGAAAATATGGAGAGTGGTACTGCGTAATGTGTTGTATTGGATTTGCCCCACCCAAAAAAACACTTTGTGTTCTGTATAAAAAGTTTGTGGGTTTGCCACATTTTTTGCAGTATTATTTTAGTGCGTTGTTGCCAACAGAATGCAATTATTTAATGTCTGCATTTTAAAGATCTACCAATAGGTGCCCTTCTTTCTGAGGTATTGGAAATCCTCCCTGGTCTTTGTGGTTGAATCTGGGTTTGAAATCCACTGCTCGACTGAGGTACCTTGGAGATAATTGCATGAGTGGGTTACAGAGATGAGGTAGTCATTCAGAAAAATCATGTTAAACACAATTATTGCACACAGAGTGAGTCCTTGCAATTCATTATGTGACTTGTTAAGCACATTTTTACTCCTGAACTTAATTAGGCTTGCCATAACAAAAGGTATGAATACTTATTGGCTCAAGTTATTTCAGCTTTTCACTTTTAATTAATTTTGTAAGAATGTTGCTGTAACACAACAAAATGTGGAGAAAGTCAAAGGTTATGAATAATTTCTGAAGGCACTATAGAATACATTTCAGGCCACAGAGCAGCAACAATATAACCTTGCAGTGTTCAGCTGTGGTTGTGTTCCAAATGTAAACCATAACTGTGACTGGTTTAGTCACATTGTCATAACTGTAACCACATAACAACAGCTACCATTAGCCTTGTTTATTTACTTGTCTCGTCAAATAATCTTGTCTCTCCTTCCCCCTCTCTCCTTCCCCCTCTTCCTCTCCCTCCTTCCCCCTCTTCAGGCTACTGTGCTGGAGGAGATGCCTCCCTTCCCAGAGAGGGAGTCATCCATCTTGGCCAAGCTGAAGAAGAAGAAGGGTCCTGGTGCCGTGTCTGTAGAGCTGGAGGACGGCAAGGAGAGAGGAGAGCTCAACGGTGGAGGGGACAGGGGGGGTGACGCTGTCATCGCAGCCTCTAACGCTGTGAGCATCCAATTCAATATACTGTATCTACATCTACATCCCAAATGGCACATATTCTCTACAAAAAAAGTGCATTAACCCCCTAGAGTCGATGTCCAGGCACCCTTGGGAAATCTAATTAGCTTTTTATTTTAAACCCCCATCAAAATCCGTCTAAGTTCTTGCATGGGCTGCGTCTCAATCCACTGCAACCGCCAATGGCGGCCTTCTGCAGTGGAAGGTGGCCAAGCTACAGCGGTGTTTGTCAGACCATGAGACACCCCGAAAACGTCTGCAGAGTCCGAACCACTCTACGGAAAGATGAGACTTAAATATGGGTCAAAATAAATAAATACTAAATCCTGATCTTTCTTATACACTATCTATACAAAGGTATGTGGACACCCCTTCAAATTATTGGATTCGGCTATTTCAGCCACACCCATTGCTGACAGGTGTATAAAATCCAACACACTGCCATGCAATCGCCAAAGACACACATTGGCAGTAGAATGGCCTTACTGAAGAGCTCAGTGACTTTCAATGTGGCACTGGCATAGGATGCCATCTTTCCAAGTCAGTTCGTCCCCCAAAAATTCTAACAAATCGTCGGCACTCGGTTGCAACACTCAGTTACGGATTCCAAACTGCCTCTGGAAGCAACGTCAGCACAATAACTGTTTGTCAGGAGCTTCATGAAATGGGTTTCCATGGCCGAGCAACCTCACACAAACCTAAGATCATCATGTGCAATGCCATGCGTCTGCTGGAGTTGTGTAAAAATCTACGCCATTGGACTCTGGAGCGGTGGAAACACATTCTCTGGAGAGATGAACTATCTGGCATTCTGAAGGACTAATCTGGGTTTGGCGGATGCCAGTAGAATGCAACCTGCCGGACTGTATAGTGCCAACTGTAAAGTTTGTTGGAGGTGGAATATGGTCTGGGCTGTTTTTCATGGTTCAGACTCGGCCCCTTAGTTCCAATGAAGGGAAATCTTAATGCGATAGCATACATTAACATTTTAGATGATTCTGTGCTTCTAACTTTGTGGCAACAGTTTGGGCAAGTCCCTTTCCCGTTTCAGCATGACAGTACCCCCGTGCACAAAGCCAAGGTCCATACAGAAATGGTTTGTTGGGATTGGTGTGGAAGAACTTGACAGGCCTGCAGAGAGCCCTGACCTCAACCCCATCAAACACCTTTGGGATGAATTGGAACGCCAACTGCGAGCCAGGCCGAATCGCCCAACATCTGTGCCCGACCTCACTAATGCTTTTAGTGACTGAATGGAAGCAAGTCCTCGCAGCAATATTCCAACATCTTGTGGAAAGCCTTCCCAGAAGACTGGAGGCTGTAGCAAAGGGGGGACCAACTCCATATTAATGCTCATGATTTTGGAATGAGATGTTCGACAAGCAGGTGTCCACCTATCTCTCAGATACAAGACAGACACTTTTAAACAAATTTCCTTTTTGATTTTTTTTCCCCCATGCATTAATCTGTTATTCAATGTGTTTCTATGGGCTAATAGCAGTAAGGCCAAATTCAATGTTTCATAAAAAATAATTTTAAATAATAATTATACCTGCAGGGGTCCTAAAATTCAAAATCAAATAGCTCAATGATCTTTGGTTTGACAATCTTAATAGATAGCTTAGTAGACCCCTTCACCCTTGTCTTCTTTGTTGTTCTACGAAAGGAAAATTAGTTTGTAGCAATTGCAAAACGCAGCACAATGACATAAATCACTTGCGTTCAAAAAACTGGCACCAGTTGAAAGAGATGGTGATCGCTTTAGAAAAAAACAATCACTGTCATGGATTTAGTTTAATATTGAGCAATATTCTCAAAGCATTGCTATTATACAATTGTTTCTCTCGCTCTCTCTCTCCATCTTTCTCTTTGTCTTCCAGTCCACCCCATCCCCTTCAGCGGATTTGCTTGGCCTTCGTTCGGCCGCTCCCGTTAGTGGGGCCGCTCCCAGTGCAGGCAGCCTATTGGTTGATGTGTTTTCAGAGGCTGGGCCTGCTGCCGCCTCTGCCGGCGTGAACGACGACGGCTTCCTGAGGTGAATGTTCACCCTGTGACTAGAAGACTCCCATAGACTCCCCTCCATGGGGGAGAAATTCAAAACGGACCTTAGATTAGTGGCAACTTGATGTTTGTGGTGTGGTTATGTTTCTTAGTTATCCAGATGCACTGTGGTAGAATATGAAGCTACCTCTTGAAAATGAGCGTTGTTGTTTTATTCTTGTGGTGCTTGCAGTCTGTGATATGTGCGGGTCCTCTGTCTTGGTCTTTCTATCAGTCATTCTTCTTGTTTCTTCTGTGTCTTATATGTGTAATCTTGTCTGTTCTCTTTTTATCTTGCTGTGTATGTGACTGTCTTTCTCTTTTCTTACTTTCTCTCCTTCCCTTTTTCTATTTCCCACTCTGTGTTTTTGCGTGCGTGTGCGTGCGTGTGTGCGCGCTTGGTCCGGCAATGTGCGTGCTTGTGTGTCTCTTGATTGGACATTGGCAGCGCTCTTCACGCTCCCGAGGCCTCTGACTCCCCATTGGTGGAGGGTCCTGGTGACTCGGAGTAAGGGGCCAGTAATAAGATGGCTGAATGTCATGTTGCACCCAAACACACATGAACACTGTCGTTCTTATCTAAACTAAAGCTATTTAGGGAGGCTGCATGGACATCTCAACCTTAGACTAGTCACATGGACACACACACACACACCCTCTATTGCATGTGGGTTGTTGGATGATGTTATTGTAGCCTACCTATGCTGTGTGTTTATTCAAACATACATGTACCACACTTTTTTTACCAGCAAAATTCTTCTCATTGTTTATGTTAATGCTGTCAGTTTTGGTGAATTGGATCTAAGTTCTCATACTAACCCACATCTGCTTTTTCTCTTCTCCTTCTTCCTCCATTTTGTTTGTCATGCCTCACTGCTTTGGGTCTCCCTCGACACACTCCCCATCTCTCTCTTCCACCCTCTCTCTTTATTCCTTTTTCAATCTGTAATTCATTTTGTCCCCTTCAAACACATTTTACATTCTATCACACCCCCGTCTTTTCTGTTGGTGCTCTCATCCACCTTTCCTTATTCATCCTTTCTCCATCCCTCCTTACTCCTCTCAGCTCTGCTCCCTCTTCTGCGGCCTCTGAGGATCCTGCCCCTCCTCTGCCCGAGTCAGACGAGCTTCTCAACAAGTAAGAGCTTTCGCTCGCTCGCTCCTCCTCTCTCCCTATCTCTCTCTTTCCGGCGGGGCTACCTTGTTTTTGGTTCTATCACTCTTGAGCAAAGGTATCTTAACAACCTACTGGATTGACAAAAACATAAACTGTGTAGATGTCAATTACATTTATGTTAAGTCATTCACGTGTGGTAAGATACATCTACAGTTGAAGTCGGAAGTTTACATACACTTAGGTTGGAGTCAATTAAAACTCGTTTTTCAACCACTCCACAAATTTTTTGTTAACAAACTATAGTTTTGGCAAGTCGGTTAGGACATCTTCTTTGTGCATGACACAAGTCATTTTTCCCAAAATTGTTTACAGACAGATTATTTAACTTATAATTCACTGTATCACAATTCCAGTGGGTCAGAATTTTACATACACTAAGTTGACTGTGCCTTTAAACAGCTTGGAAAATTCCAGAAAATTATGTCATGGCTTTTGAAGCTTCTGATAAGCAGTGCCTCTTTGCTTGACATCATGGGAAAATCAAAAGAAATCAGCCAAGACCTCAGAAAGACAATTGTAGACCTCCATAAGTCTGGTTCATCCTTGGGAGCAATTTCCAAATGCCTGAAGGTACCACGTTCATCTGTACAAACAATAGTGCGCAAGTATAAACATACAAACAATAGTGCTCAGGAAGGAGACGCGTTCTGTCTCCTGGAGATGAACGTACTTTGGTGCGAGAAGTGCAAATCAATCCCAGAACAACAGCAAAGGAAGTTGTGAAAATGCTGGAGGAAACGGGTACAAAAGTATCTTTAGTATTGCAACTGCACATGGAGACAAAGAACGTACTTTTTGGAGAAATGTCCTCTGGTCTGATGAAACAAAAATAGAACTGTTTGGCTATAATGACCATCGTTGTGTTTGGAGGAAAAAGGGGGAGGCTTGCAAGCTGAAGAACACCATCCCAACCGTGAAGCACGGGGGTGGCAGCATCTGTGGGCAGAACTGAAAAAGCGTGTGCGAGCAAGGAGGCCTACAAACCTGACTCAGTTACACCAGCTCTGTCAGGAGGAATGGGCCAAAATTCACCCAACTTATTGTGGGAAGCTTGTGGAAGGCTACCCGAAATGTTTGACCCAAGTTAAACAATTTTACAGGCAATGCTACCAAATACTAATTGAGTCTATGTAAACTTCTGATCCGCTGGGAATGTGATGAAAGAAATAAAAGCTGAAATAAATAACTCTCTCCACTATTATTCTAACATTTCACATTCTTAAAATAGAGCGGTGATCCTAACTGACCTACAACAGGGAATTTTTACTAGGATTAAATGTCTGGAATTGTGAAAAACTGAGTTTATATGTATTTGGCAAAGGTGTATGTAAACTTCCGACTTCAACTGTATGTTTGTCTGCAAAGTGAATTGATATTGCGATAGCGTGGCATGACTGAAGAGTTACCGTAACTTATACATAGTGTATGTACATGATTGACATTTTATAAACAGCTAATGACACATGATGATAAATCCTAACACTTTCATTCTCCCTCCCTCACGCACGCACGCACACACTCACTTTCTCCCTCTCTCTCTCCTGTCAGATTTGTGTGTAAGAACAACGGTGTGTTGTTTGAGAACCAGCTGCTTCAGATCGGCATCAAGTCTGAGTACCGCCAGAACCTGGGTGAGTTTGGGCTACTAGACAATGCGGGGAGATGCTTGAAACCTAAGTCACATTTATGTGAGTTCTGGGAGATTGCATTATGTGTGGGTTTCAAGTTAGGATTCTTCCCCTGAAGTATTAACCCTTTTCATGCAGATCAGTCCCATGTGAAATACGTTAGCCTAAATGCTGTAACCTTATTGATCTGATGTCTGTTCTATTCTATAGCTTTGGTAGGTACGTCTGAGCGTGCACAGAATGTAATAGATGGCGTCATTTAGTATTTGTGTTCAGATCCTAGCTTTGTCATGTCCATTTTAGTATACAGAATGTTTTATTCAGTGGTAAGGTATGCTTCAGTTTCTATAATGCATTCAATGCTGGGTGAGTGAGCATAATGCATAACTTGGCTACTGTGTGTGTACAGTGCTTTTACTGATGGGATGGGTGAGTTACCGACCGTATCCATACATGTTGTACTGTAGGTATGAAGAATTTTGAATTATAATGCATTATAAACTGAATGAGTTGCTGTGTAAATGCTGCATTATAACCTGAATGAGGGAGTATACATAACGATACTTAATGTATTTTAACATGTATGTGTTATTTTGGAAATGTCACCTAAATGTGTCCACTTGACATAATATCTTCTAACGTGTGTGTTTTGCTTTTTCTAGGGAGGATGTATCTGTTCTATGGCAATAAGACCTCGGTGCAGTTTGTCAGCTTTAGCACCACAGTCAGCTGCCCAGGGGAGCTGCAGTCTCATATCCTTCAATGCATTCACTTACTGTTCTCACACACACACATATCTTGCACACTATGTGTTAATGTTGTCACGATAGCAGAATTTTGACTTAGATACTGATACCAGGTTTAGTATCACAATACGCGATACCATCACAATACTTGATACCAAAATGATACCACAGCTAAAAAAAGTAGTCTTATTAGCCAAAGTCACAAAATTTCAGTTGATCCAGACAGATTGAACAAAGCAGTAGCAGAGTTAGTACTTGGACACATTTTTAAGATCAATTTCATTACATTTGTATTTTTTTACTTTAACATTTTTCAGAGACAGACATGTATGCATTAAAGGGGAATGGAAACAATAGGCTTTAGAACACCAGCTAATTGTAACTGTAAATCGCCATATTGGCATCACACCATAACAGGTGTGCCTTGTAAAAAGTTAATTTGAGGAATTTCTTTCCTTAATGTGTTTGAGCCAATCAGTTGTGTTGTGACAAGGTAAGGGTGGGATACAGAAGATGGCCCTATTTGGTAAAATACCAAGTTCATATTATGGCAAGCTCAAATAAGCAAAGACAAATGACAGTCCATCATTACTTTAAGACATGAAGGTCAGTCAATCTGGAAAATGTAGAGGAATAAGTTCATTAGAATGAACAGCCTCTCTGAAATTACAGCCCAAATAAATGCTTCACAGAGTTCAAGTAACAGACACATCTCAACATCAACTGTTCAGAGGAGACTGCGTGAATCAGGCCTTCATGGTTGAATTGCTGCAAAAAAAACACTACTAAAGGACACAAACAAAATAAGAAGAGACCTGCTTGGGCCAAGAAACACGAGCAATGGACATTAGACCGGTGGAAATGTGTCCATTGGTCTGAGTCCAAATTTCTGATTTTTGGTGCTAAAGGTGTCAATTACCATGAGACCGGCAGTTCTTTGCTTGACAATCACCGTCTGACAAAATGTCATGACTGCCACAGCCCTAGGCCTACCCATACCTCTAATAAATATTGTTCAAGATCAAAATCCTAACAATAGAGATGTTTCCATGTTAAATGCAGATGTTTAGTGTTTTCATTCCCCTTTAATGAATCAATTAAACAATCATACATGAATGTGACATTGGTAAAAACAATCTAACTACATATCGGAGAAATGGCATTTATTTGAATGGTAAATCTCGATTGATAAACTGTGTAAATCATGATGTAGCCTATTCACAATACAGGGGACTGCGTATTCAAAATGAGTGTGTGCGTGCTTTGAGTTGTCGAGTTTGTTTTGGCTGATTTCACGAGGCTACAGATGATAAACAATCTGTTTCCCTTACATTTGGGACTTATTGTACTGATCAACAAAACTTGCATAGAAGTAGCGCATCTTTTTTTTAAATAGTCCCATGTCTCTTTAACCAGTAAAGTAACATATTCTAGTACTGAACCGTTTTTTCATGTTCTAGTATCAAAGTTTCCGTATACTGTGCAACACTACTATGTGTGTCCCTTGGGTTGCAGGCTATACTTGCATGTATTTAACACGCATAGCTATATTCAATATGCAGTCCCCCCTGTGTGGTCTCTAGTCCCAGCTCTGTTCCTCTCCTTGACTGTCTTTCCCACAGCTCAACGTGCAGACCAAAACAGTGGAACCCCTAGTGGAGGGAGGAGCACAGGTGCAGCAGGTCATCAACATCGAGTGTCTGACTGACTTTATTGATGCTCCGCTGCTCAACATCAAGTTCAGGTACACGCGCGCACCCAGATTATTATACAGGACATACAATACAAACACCTTGCAATCACGCACTCAAGATCAGTAGTATCCCAAACATACACACACACACACACACATTTTGTTTTGTCGTCTTCAGTTTATAAAGGTGTGTGTGTTCCACTCAGGTATGGGGGAGCCCTGCAGAACATTTCTCTCAAGCTGCCTGTCACCATCAACAAGTTCTTCCAACCCACAGAGATGGCCGCCGCAGACTTCTTCCAGCGCTGGAAACAACTCAGCCAGTGAGTGAGATTGTGTGTGAAGGGTGCGAGCATTTAAGGGGGTACTGTGTGTGTGTTTCTGACTTTTCTTCTCTTTTCAGGCCCCAGCAAGAAGCACAAAAAATCTTCAAGGCCAGCCATGGCATGGACACAGAAGTGCTCAAGGCCAAGGTAGACACACACTTGAGGCATATTCATTTAATTCCCTTTCTTGCTGAATGTCTACCACATCCTACTCCCTCCCATTCCCCCTCCCCTCTCTTGTCTCTAGTTGCTGGGCCTGGGGACAGCCCTGTTGGAGAATGTGGATCCTAACCCAGAAAACTATGTGTGTGCCGGAGTCATCCAGACCAAGGCCCAACAAGTCGGCTGCCTGCTGAGACTGGAACCCAATGCGCAGGCCCAGGTATGCACGCGCGCACGCGCACACACACAATACACACACACACACACACAAATGTACATGCATACACACACACACAAATGTACATGCATATACACACACAGAGTCCCTCTGTCCTTCTCTGTGCTGCTCTCATTGCATCACTCACTGCTGTCTGTGTCTTTCTGTGTGCTGCTGCAAATCAAGCCTGGCGAGCAGGTAACACACAACTGTCCCTGTTCTTTTTCGCTCTCTTTCTTTCTCCTCTTTCACACCCTTTACACTTTCTCATTCACTTTTCCCTCCACATTGATTCTTCTGCACTTTCTCACTGACACCCCAAAATTGAACATTTGAATCTCCACATTCTCTCTCTCTCTCTCTCTCTCTCTCTCTCTCTGTGTGTGTGCAGTGTTAGACTCCAGGTTTATAATGTGTCATCAGTGTAACTTCATTCTACCCTCGTCTCGTGTTAAACTTTTAGATGATCCAAAATATACAGTGCCTTCAGAAAGTATTCATACCCCTTGACTTATCCTACACGTTATTGTTACAGCTTGAATTCAAAATGGATTAAATATTATTATTTTTTACCCATATACACACACAATGCCCCATAAAATCATAAAGTGATTTTTTTATTTTTTTATACAGAAATATCTAATTTACATAAGTATTCACACCCCTGAGTCTATACTTTATAGGAGCACTTTTGGCAGTGATTACAGCTTTGAGTCGTCTTGGATATGTCATCAGCTTTGCACATCAGTATTTGGGGATTTTCTCCCATTCTTCCTTGTAGATTTTCCCAAGCTCTTAAATTAAATGGGAGCTGCGGTGAACAGCAATCTTCAAGTCTTTCCACAGCTTTTTAATGGGACTCAAGTCAAGGCTTTGGTTGGGGCACTCAAGGACTTTCACATTCTTGTTCTGAAGCCATTCCAGTGTTGCTTTCTCTGAATGCTTAGGGTCATTGTCCTGTTGGAACGTAAATCTTCGCCCCGATCTAAAATACTTTGCACTCTTGGAGCAGGTTCTCATCAAGGATTTTCCTGTATTTGGCGCCATTCATTGTTCCATCTATCCTTACCAGTCTGCCAGTCCATGCCGCTGAAATACATTCGCATAGCATGATGCTGCCTGGTTTTCTCCAGACATAACGCTTTCCATTCAGGCCAAAGAGATACATTTTTGTCTCATCAGAATCGTCTTTTGCCTCATGCTCTGAGTATTTCAAGTGCCTTTTTGCGGACTGCAGGTGTGCTGTCATGTGCCTTTTTCTTAGGAGTGGCTTCCTTCTGGCCACTCCTATAAAGCCCAGATTGGTGTAGTTTTGTAGAGACCGTTGTCCTTCTGTCAGGTTCTCCCATCTCAGTCAAGGAACTCTGTAGTTCTTTCAGATTGGTCATTGGGTTCTTGGTCACCTCCCTTGCCCAGTTGCTCAGTTTGGTCGGACAGCCAGCTCCAGGCAGAGCAGAGTCTGGGTAGTTCAATATTTATTTTTTTACATTTCCCAATGTTGGAGACCACTGCTCTTGCAAACTTTCAACACCCTAGAAATAGTTGCATACCCTTCCCCAGATATATACCTCATCACAGTCTCGGAGATCTACAGACAGTTCCTTGGACTTCATGGTATAGTTTCTGCTCTGACATGAGCTGTCAACTGTGGGACCTTGTATAGAGTGTTTCTTTCTAAATCATGTCCAAACTGAGTTGGCCACAGGTGGACTCCAACCAAGTTGTAGTGACATCAAGGATGATCAAAGGAAATTTAATACACCTGAGCTCAATTTGGAGTGTCCTAGCAAAGGGGTGTGAGAGCTTTCATTTTCTATCAATTTGCAAACATTTAAAACATTTATTTATTTATATATATTTATATATTTAAAAATTCATTATGGGGTATTGTGTTTGAAAAAACAATATTTAATACATTTTGAATTCAGGCTGTAACACAACAAAATGTGGAGTAAGTCAAGGGGTATGAATGCTTTCTGAAGGCACTATATATTTATTATGTGGTTTGAACTTTACTGACCCCCCTGTATGTTAATTCATGTTTAAGGGTGTATGTGTGTTTACATTTACCCATGTTAAATCTGTGTCTGCTCTCTCTGTCAGATGTACCGGCTGACTCTGCGCAGCAGTAAGGACACTGTCTCCCAGCGTGTCTGTGACCTCCTGGCAGAACAGTTCTAAAACCCTGAGTCTAGAATCCACCCAACGCGACCCAGGCCATCATCATCATCACGCTCAAGTAGACACCCAACACACCGAGACTAGCGTTTCAACTCCCCCCACCCACTTCACCCCCCCACTCCCCGATCCTGAGGTTGCCAAGAACAAAGAATCAACGGGAAGGAAAAATACCTACATAAGGGGGGGAAGCAGTCGTTGCCACTTACACGACTGCCCAATCATTGACGTTTATTATGATTGTCACGATTATAATTCCGATTCTTATTATTATTACTGTTTATTATCATCGGCGCTACAATACTTTTTTTCTTCTTCTGTGTTTACCTGTGAACGTAAGTGTATGACTGTGTGTGTTTCAGAATCGTGCTGGTGTGTGTGTCCTGTTTTTCTCCGTCCTGTCTATTTAAGCCCCGACTGCTCATGGACTTGTGATGACAGCTGGTGTGTGTCCGTGCGTGTGTGATGCATGGGGAAGGGTGGGAAATTCTGTGCATCGATTCCGCGACATTTCAACCTTAGACTATTCCTAGGAGTTGCATGGGAGGACCAGTTCTACATACACATACACACACACACGCATTCATGTGTAATACACACCCAGATACTCTCACATGTAGGCACATACATGCGTATATTTGTACATGCTTAAGTGTCTGTGTAAAGTATCTGAATAGGGTCCTCCTTTAGTGGGAGGGAGGGGTAAAACGAAATCACTAAAGAAATGGGACTCTTCTAAACCCCCACCTTCACCTTAACCCCATCTCTTCTCCACCTTCTGCTGTACCAGACCCCCACCGGTTATACATCCCAAGGGCCTCTCAGTATAATCCCTGAGATATAATATTCCATAAAATAATTCCGGCACATTCCCAAGTCTACAGTTCCCGCTTTATTCCAGTGGAAATGGCCAGTGCACTTTAGGTGGTTCCAAGAGACCTCAGTCCATCAATACCCCTCACACTTACCCCATCTTTCTGGCTTGTAACCATACTTTATATATAAACTCAAATGATTCTGTACCTGTTCGTGGAATATATATATATACTTTATATATATATATATATAGCTATATATCTATATATCTATATATATATATATAAGTGTAATGAATTACCCCTTTTTATCTTTCTTTTTTTGTCTCATCTTTCCTTTTATTAGTAGTAGAGTTATTGAAGTTTTTGTATGTTTCTTTAATGGTGTAATGTTGTGTTGCTTCTGTTTGTGTGTGTGTGTGTGTATGTATGTGAAAGGTAGTGTGAGAAAGTAGGGCCAGCAGTGTGTACCCTGAGAATAGGGTAGAGGGATCAGCTAAAAGGAGAGCGAGATGGAAGGAGAGTAGCAGAGTAGCTGGTCTTGTTTACAATGTTAATCAGACAGCGATGAGGTTGATACTTGACTTAAACTTGTCAAATCCTACTTACCACCACCGTCAGTATGACAAAAGATAAGGAATTATAAGATGACGTTAAAACTGTATTTCAGATTAGCAATGTTTTTTGACACTTGAGGCAGGGAACATTGGTTGAGAGCTGACATGGGGTGTTTTACGATGGCTTATGAAATGTTTATGTCGTGCATAAGTAAGCATTGAGCAAGCCCCATTGATGGGTAGTTAGAGGGCAGTGGGCCAGTCCGTGTTCACATGAAGAGTGAAGCGGCAGAGCAGAGGCCTAGTATTCGTTATTTTTTATTTTTCCGTGTTGAAAAGAGGGATGGGATTGGAGAGTAGAGTGCTGCTTGATACTGGGATTGACTGAAAAAAGAGGAGTACCTCAGAACTTGATCTCTAAACACGCACAGGCTTGTGCACACACACATCACAAATGCTTACCTTGTGGTATTACTTGGGAGAAGATTGCAATCTGCAGATAGATTGATTCTAATCTTTGAAAACACAACCAACAACAAAGACACTAGACAGCACTTATCTGTAAACTCACATTTCAGACACACGCACCCACATGTCCATTCTTAGAGATGAGAGGGAGGAGGAGAGAACTCAAAAGACCAACTGTCAATCACAACTACCGGGATCGAGTCATCAGGGGTGGGCATTGCGGGTGTGTGTGTTTGTTTGAGTGTGTCGGTGTGCCACGTTGTAAAAATATCCTAAATTATCTTTGAGACATGGTCATATTAGTTTCAGCAGGAGTCACTTATACGTCTAACCCATGCACCATTGGTGGAACAGTCTGATCATTGTAGTGGAAACTGTAGAATCATTGTGTGTGTGTGTGTGCACGTCTATGCAGTATCCGCTAGCTAATGCAGCCCCGTGTATCGGTGTTAAACCTGTGAGATACCTGTGTTAGATTTAAGATTTACTCTGTACTGAATAATGTGAAAGTAAAACTATGCCATATACTCTACCACTGGCTCTCTTTTTCTTGATGGGAAAGTGTGTGTCTGTGTGTGATGGTGATTATGATGTCCGTCAAGAGGAAATTCTTTCCAAAGCTCACCACAGTTCCACGTCCGCAACAAGAAACTGATATGTGTAAGTGCTGGGCTTGAACAAAAGCCTGTACACACAGCAGCTCTCCAGAACCGTAGCTGGATGTATCGCATAGTCCTATCAATAAGAACTCATCACATTGACCAAGTAGTAGATGTAATGTGAATAATTGAATAAACATTGAACATTTAAATAAAGATCCTGTTGTAGTTCAACTAGTACTTTAATTATATTTTCCAGTAGCTTGGTGGTAGTTGAATTAAATTCAAATCGAAGTAGTATTTTATCTTGTTTGCCATGCAGCGGTGTAGCTAACTACTGGAACTAGACACTTCTGATTTTGCAAAAATAAAATGTGGGTGAAGTAGGCAATAAGTTCCTTTTTCGGCATCAGACTAGCCTAACTTGAAACTGTTTGTTTAATTGGCTAAATAACACATTGTTAACATATGACCCCAAAGTGAACTGTTCTTGCGATTTGTAATTTGACATATTGGATTTACATTTGATGCTTTTTCATGATTTAGTTGGAATATAGTGAACTACTTATTCAAAGTAACTTTGGTCAAGCAAACTATATTTTTATTGAGGGTAGCATTAGTGTAGCTTAACTTCCAGTGTGAAGTAATTGGTAGCTTGGTAAACTAGATTTTCAGAGTAGCTTCCCAAAACACTGCATGTTACCAACCTGTAACAACTGTACTGCAGCGCCAGCTGTGCCACCAGAGACCCTGGGTTCGCGCCCAGGCTCTGTCGTAACCGACCGTGACTGGGAGGTCCGTGGGTTGACGCACAATTGGCCCAGCGTCGTCCGGGTTAGGGAGGGCTTAGCCAGTAGGGATATCCTTGTCTCATCGCGCACCAGCGAATCCTGTGGCGGGCCGGGCGCAGTGCACGCTAACCAAGGTTGCCAGGTGCACGGTGTTTCCTCCGACACATTGGTGCGGCTGGCTTCCGGGTTGGCTGCTCACTGTGTTAAGAAGCAGTGCGGCTTGTATTGGTTGTGTATCGGAGGACGCATGACTTTCAACCTTCGTCTCTCCCGAGTCCGTACGGGAGTTGTAACAATGAGACAAGATAGTAGCTACTAAAACAATTGGATACCATGAAATTGGGGAGAAAAAGGGGTAAAATTCACAAAAAATAAATATAAAGCCAAACCTTGACCCAGAAAATATTTTTAAAAACTATCGGCCTATATCGAATCTTCCATTCCTGTCAACTTTTAGAAAAGGCTGTTGCGTAGCAACTCACTGCCTTCCTGAAGACAAACAATGTATATGAAATGCTTCAGTCTGGTTTTAGACCCCATCATAGCACCAAGACTGCACTTGTGAAGGTGGTAAGTACCTTTTAATGGCATCAGACCGAGGCTCTGCATCTGTCCTCGTGCTCCTAGACCTTAGTGCTGCTTTTGATACCATCGATCACCACATTCTTTTGGAGAGATTGGAAACCCAAATTGGTCTACATGGACAAGTTCTAGCCTGGTTTAGATCTTATCTGTCGGAAAGATATCAGTTTGTCTCTGTGAATGGTTTGTCCTCTGACAAATCAACTGCATATTTCGGTGTTCCTCAAGGTTCCATTTTAGGACCACTATTATTTTCACTATATTTTACCTCTTGGGGATGTCATTCGAAAACAAAATGTTAACTTTCACTGCTATGTGGATGACACACAGCTGTACATTGCAATGAAACATGGTGAAGCCCAAAAATTGCCCTCGCTAGAAGCATGTGTTTCAGACATGAGGAAGTGGATGGCTGCAAACGTTGTACTTTTAAACTCGGACAAAACAGATGCTTTGTTCTAGGTCCCAAGAAACAAAGAGATCTTCTGTTGAATCGGACAATTAATCTTAGTGGTTGTACAGTCGTCTCAAATAAAACTGTGAAGGACCTCGGCGTTACTCTGGACCCTGATCTCTCTTTTGACGAACATATCAAGACTGTTTCAAGGGCAGCTTTTTTCCATCTACATAACATTGCAAAAATCAGAAACTTTCTGGCCAAAAATGATGCAGAAAAATGAATCCATGCTTTTGTTACTTCTAGGTTAGACTACTGCAATGCTCTACTTTCCGGCTACCTGGATAAAGCACTAAATGAACTATAGTTAGTGCTAAATACGGCTGCTAGAATCCTGACTAGAACCCCCAAAAATGATCATATTACTCCAGTGCTAGCCTCCCTACAGTGGCTTCCTGTCAAGGCAAGGGCTGATTTCAAGGTTTTACTGCTAACCTACAAAGCATTACATGGGCTTGCTCGTACCTATCTCTCTGATTTGGTCCTGCCGTACATACCTACACTTACATTACGGTCACAAGACGCAGGCCTCCTAATTGTCCCAAGAATTTCTAAGCAAACAGCTGGAGGCAGGGCTTTCTCCCTTAGAGCTCCATTTTTATGGAATGGAGCTCTATAGGAGCCAGTCTGTTATATCTGGAGTATTTCTCCTGTCTTATCCGGTGTCCTGTGTGAATTTAAGTATGCTCTCTCTGTCTCTTTCTTTCTCTCTCTCGGAGGACCTGAGCCCTAGGACCATGCCTCAGGACTACCTGGCCTGATTAATCCATGCTGCTGCTCCAGTTTCAACTGTTCTGCCTGCGGCTATGGAATCCTGACCTGTTCACCGGACGTGCTACCTGTCCCAGACCTGCTGTTTTCAACTCTCTAGAGACAGCAGGAGCGGTAGAGATGCTATGAAAACCCAACTGACATTTACTCCTGACGTGCTGACCTGTTGCACCCTCGACATCCACTGTGATTATTATTATTTGACCCTGCTGGTCACCTATGAACATTTGAACATCTTGGCCATGTTCTGTTATAATCTCCACCTGGCACAGCCAGAAGAGGACTGGCCACCCCTCATAGCTTGGTTCCTCTCTAGGTTTCTTCCTAGGTTCTGGCCTTTCTAGGGAATTTTTCCTAGCCACCGTGCTTCTACACCTGCATTGCTTGCTGTTTGGGGTTTTAGGCTGGGTTTCTGTACAGCACTTGGAAATATCAGCTGATGTAAGAAGGGCTTTATAAATTGATTTGATATTACGAGCTTCCGTCAAAGAAAGCGGCATTTTATCCCTCAATAATCAAAACAACAACAACAGACAAGTTCTAGAGTCATATTTCTATTTTCCTAATTCAACACCATGTTAAAATGGCCTTCAAGCACAGGTTTAGGATCAGCAAATCTTCCCCCAGTCATAAACCTGAACTTTTAACAGGGTTAATGCAGAACTGGATTGAGATTAGATTAATTATTTCTTATTCTTAATTTGACCCAAATGGGAATATAGGGCTTCAGGGAGAAGAGTAACTCATCCATTGCGCCAATGGAACGAACGAGGCCATCTCCTAGGCTACAGTGAACATTGCAAAGCAAAGATCAGCATTGATGCAGAAATAAAACATTAACTAAATATAAAATGTCCATGTACTTCCCATGTTAACCCATTTATCTTGAGTTGTGCAATATTATGTGAGTTTTCTCCCCTCTTTCAACTGTGGGTCACTAAATATAGGCTATGATTGAATGATTACATTATTTGTAATTGTATTTATTATGATCCCTATTAGCAGCTACCAAGGCAGTTATACACATTATTACATGACATTACATTTCATAACACTTTTCACAATACATTAAGTGTGTACCCTCAGGCAACTACTCTACCACATATCTACAATACAAAATCTATGTGTGTGTACAGTTGTGGTCAAAAGTTTTGAGAATGACCAAAAATTAATTTTCACAAAGTCTGCTGCCTCAGTTTGTATGATGGCAATTTGCATATACTTCAGAATGTTATGAAGAGTGATCAGATGAAGTCCCTCTTGGCATGCAAATTAACTGAATCCAAAAAACATTTCCACTGCATTTCAGCCCTGCCACAAAAGTACCTGACATCATGTCAATGATTCTTTTGTTAACACAGGTGTGTGTGTGACGAGGACAAGGCTGGAGATCACACTGTCATGCTGATTGAGTTTGAATAACAGACTGGAAGCTTCAAAAGGAGGGTGGTGCTTGGAATCATTGTTCTTCCCCTGTCAACCATGGTTACCTGCAAGGAAACCTGTGCCGTCATCATTGCTTTGCACAAAAAGGGCTTCACAGACAAGGATATTGCTGTTTGCACCTAAATCATCCATTTATCATCAAGAACTTCAAGGAGAGTGGTTCAATTGTTGTGAAGAAAGATTCAGGGCGCCCAAGAAAGTCCAGCAAGCCCCAGGACCGTCTCCTAAAGTTGATTCAGCTGCGGGATCAGGGCACCACCAGTACAGTGCTTGCTCAGGAATGGCAGCAGGCAGGTGTGAGTGCATCTGCACGCACAGTGAGGTGAAGATTTTTGGAGGATGGACTGGTGTCAAGAAGGGCAGCAAAGAACCAACTTCTCTCCAGGAAAAACATCAGGGACAGGCTGATATTCTGCAAAAGATACAGGGATTGGACTGGGGTAAAGTCATTTTCTCTGATGAATCCCTGTTTGGGGCATCCGGAAAAAATATTATCCGGAGAAGACAAGGTGAGCACTACCATCAGTCCTGTGTCATGCCAACAGTAAAGTATCCCGAAACCATTCATGTGTGGGGTTGCTTCTCAGCCAAGGGAGTTGGCTCACTCAGAATTTTTCCTGAGAACACGGCCATGAATAAAGAATGATATCAACACATCCTCCGAGAGCAACTAATCCCAAACATCCAGGAACAGTTTGGTGACAAACAATGCCTTTTCCAGCATGATGGAGCACCTTGTCATAAGGCAAAAGTAATAACTAAGTGGCTCGGGGACCAAAACATCGATATTTTGGGTCCACGGCCAGGAAATTCCCCAGACCTTAATCCCATTGAGAACTTGTGGTCAATCCTCAAGAGGCGGGTGGACAAACAAAAACCCACAAATTCTGACAAACTCCATTGAGTTTGTCAAGAATGGGCTGCCATCAGTCAGGATGTGGCCCAGAAGTTAATTGACAGCATGCTAGGGCATATTGCAGAGGTCTTGAAAAAGAAGAGTCAACACTGCAAATATTGACTCTTTACATCAACTTCATGTAATTGTCAATAAAAGCCTTTGACACTTATGAAATGCTTGTAATCTCCAATCTAAAATTAAATCTATTTCGCAACAAAGCATCCTTCACTCATGCTGCTATACATACCCTCGTAAAACTGATTATCCTACCGATCCTTGACTTTGGCGATGCCATTTACAAAATAGCCTCCAACACTCTACTCAGAAAATTGGATGCAATCTATCACAGTGCAATCCATTTTGGCACCAAAGCCCTATTTACAGCCCACCCCTGCGACCTGTATGCTCTCGTTGGCTGACCCTCGCTTCATAGTCGTCGCCAAACTCACTGGCTCCAGGTCATCTATAAGTCTTTGCTAGGTAAAGCCCCGCCTTATCTCAGCTCACTGGTCACCATAGCCCTCGCTCCAGAAGGTATATTTCAATATTAAGCCCCCAAAGCCAATTCCTCGTTTGGCCATCTTTCCTTACAGCTCTCTGCTGCCAATGACTGGAGCGAATGGCAAAAATCACTGTAGCTGGAGACTCATATCTCCCTCACTAACTTTAAGCATCAGCTATCAGAGCAGCTTACAGATCATTGCACCTGTACATAGCCCGTCTGTAAATAGCCCATCCAACTACCTCATCCCCGTATTGTTATTGATTTTATTTATATATATTTTTTTCTCCTCTGCACCCCAGTATCTCTACTTGCACATTCATCTTCTGCACATCTATCATTCCAGTGTTTATTTGCTAAATTGTAATTATTTCGCCACTATGGCCTACTTATTACCTTACCTGCCTAATCTTACTTAATTTGCACACACTGCATGTAGATTTTTCTATTGTGTTATTGACTATGTTTGTTTATTCCATGTGTAACAACTCTGTTGTTGTTTGTGGTGTTTGTGTCACACTGTGTTGCTTTATCTTATCAGGTTGCAGTTGTAAATGAGAACTTGTTCTCAACTGACTTACCTGAAATAATTTTTGTTAAAAAAAAGGTTCAATTTCGGACTCTGGCTGGGCTACTCAAGGACATCCAGAGACTTGTTCCGAAGCCACTCCTGCATTGTCTTGGCTGTGTGCTTAGGGTCGTTGTCCTGTTGGAAGGTGAACCTTCGCCCCAGTCTGAGGTCGTTGGCGCTCTGGATCAAATTTTCATCAAGGATCTCTCTGTACTTTGCTCTGTTCATCTTTCCCTCGAACCTGACAAGTCTCTCAGTCCCTGCCGCTGAAAGACATCCCCACAGTATGATGCTGCCACCACCATGCTTCACCATATGGATGGTGCCAGGTTTCCTCCATTTGTGACGTTCTTCTTTTTATTCAGTTTAGTCACATGATTTCTCAATTTGCAGTACATTTGCCAAACAGCCGAGCAGTCAGACTTATTTTCCATTCCTTTTGCCTCATCCATCTCCACCATATCATTTTTAAATTCCTCATTAATCCACAGGGATTTAGCAGTTATTTGTCATTTTCTGAATGGGTGCATGCTTATTAGTAACTGGAATAAGCAATTTCATATACAGTGCCTTCTGAAAATATTCAGAACCCTTGACTTTTTCGACATGTTGTTACGTTATAGCCTTGTTCTAAAATGGATTAAATAAATAAAAACCGTCAGCAATATACACACAATACCCCATAATGACAAAGTGAAAACAGGTTTTTAGAAATGTTTGCAAATGTATTAAAAAAAATACAGAACAACCTTATTTACATAAGTATTCAGACCCTTTGCTATGAGTCTCAAAAAGGAGTTCAGGTGCATCCTGTTTCCATTGATCATCCTTGAGATGTGCCTACAACTTGTTTGGAGTCCACCTGGGGTAAATTCAATTGATTGGACATGATTTGGAATGACACACACCTGTCTATATAAGGTCCCACAGTTGACAATGCATGTCAGAGCAAAAACCAGGCCATGAGGCCAAAGGAATTCTCAGTAGAGCTAAGATCTGGGGAAGGGTACCAAAACATTTCTGCAGCATTGAAGGTCCCCAAGAACACACTGGCCTCCATCATTCTTAAATGGAAGAAGTTTGGAACCACCAAGACTCTTCCTTGAGCTGGTCGCCCGGCCAAACTGAGCAATCGGGGGAGAAGGGCCTTTTCAGGAAGGTGACCGATGGTCACTCTGACTGCGCTCCAGAGTTCCTCTGTGGAGATGAGAGAAACTTCCAGAAGGACAACAGAGAGATTAAAGTAGACGGCACGCGTCAAAGTAATTGATTTATGACCCTACGTCATGATGACGCGTGCATGTCCAAATATGGGCCTCCGGCCCCGTCCAGCCTGTTCCTGTGGTCACGTGTTAGAGGGTGTGTGTTATTTTATATCTATATGGCATCCTTTGAAGTAGTCATGGTGATTGATGTCTAGGGGCCTGGTTGAACTGGGGGGGTTGAGTGTTTGAACTTTGGGAACGTGTATGTCCCCCACCCCCAGTTTTATTGCCCTTATGGTTGTTATCTGATGAAGCAGGAATGTCCTTGGGTATTGGTTGTGGCATATGCATTCTAAATATCCAGAACAAGGCCTGCGATTTTTTGAAATAAAGGCCAGAATATTAAACATAGAAAATATGTCTCCTAGGCCAATTCTCGGGGTGCTCTGCAGCTCATGTCATGAATCCAATGACAAAAGCCTGGAGGATGTTTTGCGTGAGGCTCCAGAATGTTTTAAAGGATTTTCGTGTATGAGTGAGGGGCATATTTCTTACCTATTCCGACCTGAGGAATCTACGGTTAAGATATTCACAGACAGCTTGTCCAAACCCTTTTATAGGGCAGAACCTGATAGTTTTTCTCCAGCGCTAAGGATGAGAGAATGGCTTAAAATAAGACTTGCGCTGTGTCAAATTGAACAGGCGCTGAGTGCTTCAAGTCTACCCGGATATGCGTTGGAAGAACAGGTCTGCGGACGAAATGATCTGATGGCCCTAAGAGTCGCTTCAATGGCGTATACCCCGAATCCCGAGTGACAATTTTAGCATGTGAACAATATGATAGTGCAAATGCGGCGAAAACTGTCAGTTCATATGTATCTTCCAAAGCATGCAAGGATGTAAACTTCTTTATACCAATGTTTAGTTTTAAATGGCGCGATTACCATATTTTCCTAACACTGATGAATAAGCTGGACAGTCTTTTCGAAAATCGTGAACAATTACGGCGATGGCCGGAGGTTATCGTTGAGACATACCCAGGACCCACAAGGCCGAAGGCGGATCTTTCCCTGGAGTGAAAACATCCAGAGCTTCGATGGAGCGGGCAAAAGACTTTGCGATGGGGAATTGGAAACGGATAATAGTCAGGGCTAACCGGACCCTTTATCTGTAAGAAATAGTAAAAAAATTCTGAATTATAACGTGTGTTAAAATGTATGTATTAAATATTCAGAATTAAATCATTGTTTTTGAAAAGGGCTCTCACCATTTAACGAAAGGGGAAGCGGTCTTTTCTCTCACGCTAGTGTCTGTCGCAGACAACTGTAATATCTGAAAAAACATGTATTATTTTATAGTCTTTTCCTACAATGGTATGTTATGAACATTACGGGTTATTAAAGTTTGTAATAATGTACAACTGCAGGCCTCCAAGGTTTTTTACATAAAACACTTGTGATGCATGTTTAAATATTATTCAAATATGTCAATTAATTCAAACGTTTCTTAAAGGTTGTACGAAATATTTTGGAATTCAATAAAAGGAATTTAAAAACTGTATCTCACCCCTTAACGATGGTAAAATGTATTTCACATCATCACCAAGCTCTGTCGCGAAGGAAAAAGACATGTAAAATCAGGGGGCGTGCATGAGTGTGCGTGTGACGGAGCAGCAGGAGTTTGTGTGTGTGTGCGTTACAGAAACAAAAGTGTGTGTGTTCAACAGGGGGCCCAAGCATGGAGCCCCATTCTATCTGTAGAGAATCGTTTGAAACCAAGGTTTGCACTATCAGGCATATGGCATGTCCAGATATCTGCCGACCGCCCGGGGTAAAACACTGATATCTAATCAACGCCCGGTACCCCACAAACCCTGTTGTAGACAGAATGGCTCTTTGAATTCACCGCCATGGTTCTCTAAACCAAACATACAGGGGGGTTGCATACAGGATATCTCCCGAAACTCATTCCGTACTTTCGCAAGTTAGGTACAGAACGTGGAGCATCTATTTTTAACACTGTTAGCACATCTTTAGTGCAAACCCACAGGCCCGAATATTTAACTGCCCGGACAGATTAAAAAATATATTCTGAATAAGAGAATCGCTCCTCATGGTTATTTCTGGAGGTGAGTAAGTGAAAAATATATTTTAAGATTTGTTTGAATATTATCGGGATATTATTGTAATATTAAACCATAGTTATTTGTGTATTTCAGGCCCAATGCCAATATATGTTAAAAAAAGTGTATATATAGCGTATAACGGTTAATATTGTCTAACGTTTGTTAGGATCCCAAACATTTACTCAGCTTTTACGCGGTTTAACGGATCTGGAACAATATGAGGGGGATTCTCAGTCTCAAAAACCCGGCAGTCAATCACCATCATCATTTTTTAGCTGTAAGTCCTTATAATTAAACACATACACAACAATATTTATATATTTAAATAAAAATAGTGTGTACTATTTTAAAAGCTATTTTATGTATTTACAGCCGACATACAGCCAAGAGTGATAAAGGATTCGTTATGGACATCGGACACATCGGGTGACTTGGACGCAATTCTCCCATTCTGTACGAACGTTTTTTCAAACTCCCCGCGAATCCCGGGAACCTCCACCCCCTCACGACATATTCCAGACCCCAACAGGCAACGAACAACTGTGGCCCAAGTACATTGCTCAGATTCAACGCCACCCGAAAAATACTGTCGGGCAGGGAACTTGCGGCTTCACGAGCAGGCGCTCCAGGGACACGGTATGAGACCATTATACATTTTGTTATTAGTTATACGTCTTTTTATTAGTTATACCTGCTTTGAATCGGGGGGAGAAGGTATTTGGCTCTTACCATGTAGATGGCTACACCCAGATTGACGGGGTTGAGACTGTGTATGAGTACAACGGTTGTTTCTTCCATGGTTGCAAATCTTGCTTTGTGCCCCAGACCATGTGTGTCCTAACCCAAAAGACTTTTGGGGAAATGTACCAAGAGTTTCAAGACAAATTGTATTCTTTACAGGCTACTTACGGTCTAAAAGTGGTGGTTTTGTGGGAGCACGAATGGACCGCCCTCAAAAAGTCTGATCCTCATGTTCAAGCCTTCCTTTCCAGCTATGACACCCCAGAACCCCTGGAACCCCGACAGGCCTTGTATGGCGGCCGTACGTATGCTTTGATATTGCGGTATGTAGCGCAACCCGACGAGACAATAGGCTATGTAGATTTTACATCCCTTTATCCTCATGTAATGAGTTCCTCATGCTATCCTATAGGGCATCCGGAAATTATTCATCGTGATTTTGACTTACCTCAAAACTATTTTGGTCTGATCAAAGCAACAGTCTACCCTCCTAGGGGTTTGTTTATACCAGTGTTGCCTTACAGGGGCCCTCAAGGAAAACTCTTCTTTCCCCTTTGTCGCACCTGCAGTGAAAACAAACAACAAACCCCATGTGATCACTCCGATCAAGAAAGGGCCCTGACCGGGGTGTGGGTCACAGTTGAATTCTCTAAGGCTTTAGAGATGGGGTATCGTGTGGCCAAAATCTTTGAAGTATGGAACTTTTCCAAGAAATCAGACACTCTTTTTAAAGAGTACATCAAGACCTTCTTGAGATGCAAGCAAATGGCTTCAGGCTATCCTGCATCGGTCACAGATCAAGAGAGCAAAGACAGGTACATTCAAGACTATCATGACAGAGAAGGCATCCTTCTTGACCCTGACAGAATAGAGGTCAACAAAACCAAACGAAATGTGTCGAAATTGTACTTAAATTCACTTTGGGGCAAATTAGCGCAGAGGTGTAATATGCTAACAACGTCAATTATTAAAGACCCTGAAGAATTTTTGGAATTTGTTTTTGGGTTTCTAAATGACATGAATAGTGACTTGGAGATTTTGGGCTCCTACAAAAAAGATTGTTAGGGATAAAAAAAGGGCTTCCATCTGAGGAAGGCCCCACTTACTAAAAGATTCAGGGGTGTCTATGACAAGAGACGGCTTTTGCCTGACTGGACCACATTGTCCCTTTGGCTACTGACTTATGCTACAAGCTACAGGGTGTCTTAAAGCTTAAGATATAATGACTGCTGTAGAAGGTTTTGACCCCCGGTTGCAACTACCATTTTCGGCCTTAATCGCAGGGCCGTCGAATAGTGGTAAAACTTGTTTAGTAAAAAGTATTTTAGAGAATTCTGAACATGTGCTATCTCAAAAGCCTGATAATGTTGTGTGGTGTTATTCTTGTTATCAACCTCTGTATGATGAATTGTTGAAGACAATAAAAATCAAGTTTGTTGAAGGAATACCTGATTCCCTGTCTGATGATGAACTTTTACCTCCTCATAAAAACAATCTGCTGGTTTTGGACGATATGCTATTTGCAGGTAGCGAACATCCCGAAATTGCCCGAGCGTTTACCCAATATACTCATCATAGAAACCTGTCCGTGCTTTACTTGGTGCAGAATGTGTTTCACCAAGGTAAAAATAGTCGCACCATCAGTTTGAACGCCAATTATATGGTTTTGTTCAAAAATCCTAGAGACAAACTACAAATTAACACTAGCTCAGCAGATGTACCCGGGAAGGAAATCCTACTTTATGGAAAGCTACGAGGACGCTACCAAAGCACCATTTTCTTATTTAATCGTGGATTTAAAAGCAAATACTCCAGAACACCTAAGGCTACGAACAGGTCTGTTCCCGTGGGAGTGGCCGGCTGCGCACATTCCTAAAAAGTAACCGCTATGTCTCTGCGTTTAAAAAGAAACATGCCCCTCTTGAGAAGCCTAGTTGGGGCTACATCTAATGAACGGAAGGCCATCTTGGGTCACTGTTCTTCAGATCTCATATTATCCCTATGTGAGATTGCTTTGAATCTTCTCAACATTTACATTTACATTTAAGTCATTTAGCAGACGCTCTTATCCAGAGCGACTTACAAATTGGTGAATTCACCTTCTGACATCCAGTGGAACAGCCACTTTACAATAGTGCATCTAAATCATTTAAGGGGGGTGAGAAGGATTACTTATCCTATCCTAGGTATTCCTTGAAGAGGTGGGGTTTCAGGTGTCTCCGGAAGGTGGTGATTGACTCCGCTGTCCTGGCGTCGTGAGGGAGTTTGTTCCACCATTGGGGGGCCAGAGCAGCGAACAGTTTTGACTGGGCTGAGCGGGAACTGTACTTCCTCAGTGGTAGGGAGGCGAGCAGGCCAGAGGTGGATGAACGCAGTGCCCTTGTTTGGGTGTAGGGCCTGATCAGAGCCTGGAGGTACTGCGGTGCCGTTCCCCTCACAGCTCCGTAGGCAAGCACCATGGTCTTGTAGCGGATGCGAGCTTCAACTGGAAGCCAGTGGAGAGAGCGGAGGAGCGGGGTGACGTGAGAGAACTTGGGAAGGTTGAACACCAGACGGGCTGCGGCGTTCTGGATGAGTTGTAGGGGTTTAATGGCACAGGCAGGGAGCCCAGCCAACAGCGAGTTGCAGTAATCCAGACGGGAGATGACAAGTGCCTGGATTAGGACCTGCGCCGCTTCCTGTGTGAGGCAGGGTCGTACTCTGCGGATGTTGTAGAGCATGAACCTACAGGAACGGGCGTCAAAGGACGCATTCCACTCACCCTGACACAATTGAAAAAATTAAAGAGACAAAAGACCACGATCAAACTCTTTGCCAATAAACGGGCCAGTCTTCAAAAGAAACGACATAGCATACAACAGTCTGGCGGTTTTATTCTACCTTTACTAAGTATAGCCGTGCCCTTCATCACCAGCCTTATTGCTGCCAGACGTGGGGGTTGAACACATAGGGTGATGGCCAATAAAATGTATCTGGTGCCATAACAAGAGTTGGATAGACTTAAAAAACAAGTGCAGGGTCCTGAAAATATCAGACAAACAGTGGAAAATGATTTGGATACGGCCATGAAGGATATTTTGAATCAAAAAGGATTGAACCCCTATGATAAGGTCCAAAAATACACAAACCTCTTGCAAAGGTATTTGTCCTTGGTGGAACAAGGGGAGAGAGCGACAGGCCATTTAACTATTTCCCTACAGGACCCTTTAAAAGATGACGAGCCGAGCGAGAGCCAAGCCCCTGTAATGCCTGTACCTGTGAGCTTACCGTCTGAAGATCAAATGCCTGTTGAAGATAAAGTTATGCATGACTTGTTAACCCATGTTCCGGCACGTAACAGGAAAAATGTTAGCTACATTATGAACAAGATAAAAGACTCAAATGGGGCAGCTACTTGGAACGACAAAGGAGAGTTTATCCTTCAGGGCTCTATTGTCAAGGGTTCACATATGCTTGACTTGCTTAAAAGTACCACATCTGCCCACAAGGTTGCTGATGACAGAAGACCTCCAGGGTGGCTTCAGTTTCTTAAGGCCCTGGCCATCCTCAACATTCCCCTCTCGGGTGTACCCAACTATAAGCTTCGTCAACAGATTCACTCTTTAAAACACAAACCTTCAACGAGATACAGCACCCCTAAAGATGCCCCAAAACCCCCGCATCCTTATGAAATGAATGACGATAACCCATCTACATCCCTGAACGCCTCCGGACCTTTCCCTAATCCCGATCTCTCTGGGTGGTTAGACTTTTGAATGACTTTTGATTGACTATGATTAAATTCAATACATTTTATTTGAAAAAATAAGCAATTTAACATTTGTGGCATTCTTGAAACATTTGGCGTGAGCATACGCCTTGATTACACGTTCTTAAAGGATACACATTTGAACACTTTTGATTTTTTCTAACAAAACAAGCTTCAGCATTATCATTACTTCTTAAATCATCCTTATAAAGAGACATAACATCTTCAAAAGGAACTCCCCGGGCTCTTTGGCTTAGGTAGAATACACAGTGTTGACCGCATGTAGTGGAAAGGTTATCTTGCACTTGTTTGATGTTGTAGTATATCTTTGAGCAGTTTTTGGTCAGAAATTCTTTAATAGATTTGGGGAAATGTGAAAAACCGGGGGGAAAACCACAGGAATCAAAAAAAGTTGAGATTTTTCTTCCTCCTTCCTCTTCTAATGTCACAGCTAGCCAATGTTCACCCGGGATGTGTTTAGGATGGGTATTGACAATAAACATGGCCGGCCGCCCCATCCATTTCTCCATAGGTAATTCATCACAAGCCAACACTCCACAAAATTGTTTTCCAATCAGTCGGCTCATGAGCCCTTCCAACTCTTGGGTATTCATGTCTTTGCTCAACGATCCTTAATAATAATCTACTAAAACCTGTCTTCGGCTATTCACCTCCAAGATTGAATCAGAGCATGCATAAACAATCATGCTAACGGTACAGGCTAAAGGTGTGCGGAAGCGCATTTCCAGCCTGAGGTTACCTTGGGACACCACCGAAAGATTTCCTGAGGTGTCATCATCAGGGGATAAATTGAAAGCATACATTGTGTAACCCTCTGCAAAATGATTTCTGTCAACAGGTAAAGAGAAATCTTTTAGATGCCTCCCGGTAGCCAGGAATAGATTGTAAAATTCTCGCACAGATATGTTGTTATTAAATTGCGGTTGGAAAGCCTTAGCAGGGACCTGACGTCCGTCCTGACACAGAGCTACATACTTTGCATTGAAGTGTTGAAAATTAAATGGGTTTTTATTTAAGCTGCCCGTATTGGAGGCGTGATCAACCAAACCTATAACCACGTATCTCGGTAAAGGGCCTAGAAATAGGTTTTCTTGACTGCAGATTCTGCTGCCCACAGGTATGCTAAAGGTTTTCATGGTAATTCTTTGGAGAGGGTAAAGGGCATTTCCTTTCATCAAAGCCTGTGAGTGACCCAGACGAACTGCCGGAGATGCAGACACTTTTTTAATAAAAAGCGTGTCACCCAACACTTTTAAACTAAAGTCTCCGTCCTGGGCAGACATTAGGCAAAACTCATCCTTGGCCCTGGTTAATTTTAGTCTTAAATCAACCGCATTTAAGAGTAAACGTTCTTGAAAGAAAATGTCAGAGTGTATAGGGCCTAGCAGATGAAACTCTCGAGATTCTGCACAGTAGCGAGCGCGTGCCTCCAGTCCTTTGTTTGCACCGGTGGATGGGTCTGTCAATTCCATAGAGCCTCCTGCAGTATCCTTGCTAAACAGCCCTGTGCTGAATTGGGTCTTGAGAGTGTCTTCAGAGTAGTTGAGTAAACACTCCATGATGGCCCGGTATGGGTATGTGGCACTGCTTTGACTGATTAGACGTTCCCCCAAAGTCACATCCACTTGGGAGAAGATGGTGGCCACTGGGTAATTAATGAGACACACTTTGGCATCGTTTGCAATATCAGTACCATCTCTTTTGGTCACTTTTAGACGCAAATGCACCAAGGTGTTGTTGAGGTCCAGATAGTTGTCACCGTGGCCTGGTATGAAAAACTCTATGGGATCGTTGTCTGTAATGGCAGAGAGGGGGGCTATCTCCACATAACTGGACCTCTCGACTGAATGTTGTGTTAAGGGGGCCGTGAAAAGATCGAGCTCTGTCTTTATAGCTTCAGAGGACATGCGGTGTAAAAGAGCCATGGTGCTTGTTCTTTTTAGAAAATACTCCCGAGTCTTCTTTTTACCGTTTTTGGTCCAGACCTCCTCATTTTACCCCGTCTTTGACTAACTGAGTTTCTTTTAACCGTTAACCTCCGTTTTTTAGGCGCAAGCCTGCGTCTTATACCCGGAGGTCTCTTTTTTGGTCTTCGAGACAACATCATCAACCCTGAGCCTTCTTGACGCTCGACATCTGGTGACGCCCTTCTGGTCATAGCATTGGCTACAACCACACTTACTATATTTTTTGCTGCTGATTTTAAATGCGGTTTTGGCTATGCTGAGGCCTCTCTTCATAAACGGTAAAACCATCCTAAAGAGGTTACGAAATATACCTCCTATCCCCGAACCATACATGGTGGGGGAACCATAATAGCCGGGTAACCCATTACCCACTTGATCAACATAGTATGAGACATACCGGTTAGGGTCGAGATGTCGGTGTTCCATAACCCTTTGTAATTTAGTATATAGTATGTATTATGTATATAAAATATATAATACTAATATTATATATGTAGAGAGGTTTTGGTGGGTCTAAAGTGGATTTTTACAATCGTTTTACCATAAGTAAATTTGATGTTTTCGTTCTGATCCGTTTTAAGCTCAACAAGAATGTTTTCAGTATATTTCTTGCTTACAGGTACGTAGTGTGGCTTGTCGTAGGTGACAGTGACTATGTCCCCATCCTTTCCGTCTATATGTACCGTTCTCAGGAGTGGCACACAGCTGTCTCCGACCCTTTGATAGGATATGATGTCGGTATACACAAATATGTTGTTAAATCCTGCATGTATATCCGCGGGGAATGAGAATAATTTATCTTTCACATACGTTCATTTATTGGGACCCATCCCCAACATGTATGCTAAATTACCGCCGGTCTTTATCCCCCCGGAAGCATCTCCTGAGATTTGTACACGTTTATGTATAGGGTTGTACATCAGGAATATTTCCATACTGTTCTGCGATAGGCGTTCATTCAGCTCGGAGACGATCCTGTCGACGGTTCTATAGAACCCTTTTTTAACCTTAATAAGTTTCGCAGGTTCCGATAACTTTTTGCAATAAAAATCACGGTCCTTATCTTTGATATTATACCAGCTATGGTGGTATGTAATCTCGCTGAGACCTACTTCCCAGGCCTCTGATAACTCTATAGGCTTTGGAAAATTGGTTGTATAATTTGAACTCTGATTATTACGATATATATGTGCGGACGCATTACTGGGGAGAGTCAGGTAGAAGCCGCTGTGTTCCATTATGCACTCTGGTGTACACACGAATGATGATGTATTTTATCATGCATGGGGGTTTAAATTAACCCCCGATGCCTCCACCACGTCCTGCTCTAATACCCAACTGTTGAACTTTTGTGGCCAGTTTTTCCATCGGACCAGCACCCATTTTTGACCCTTTTCTCTCTTTTGAGCTAGAATCTCCTCCACGTGGAAGACTTTGTCTTTACCCAACTGTACCTTCTGTAATTCCTTCTCATAAAAAGATCCCTCTAGAAGTTCCCCGTCATAATCTTTTAATGTGTAGACTGGGGGTATGTGCGGCAGACATTCTGTAACCGTGAATAGCTCATCACTGTATCCTTGCTGATATTTTTTGTCGAAAACACCCCTCAACTTGGATATACGAACCAAGTCCCCCACAATGAATTTAAAATGTATTTTTTTCTTACGGCGAAGGGGGAGCAAACCATACAGATTTTTAAAGACTTGAAAAGAGTTTTCAGAAGAGACCTCTGAGGGTTTCATCCTTATACACTTATGATAACTATTGTTATACCCAACTACTAAATCTTGAACAATATCGACATATCTATGCGTGTTGTGAGCTGTAAAATAGCACCTCATCCGCTCCTTCAGAGTTCTATTTAAAGCCTTCAACAACTGAAGCTTTCAAATCCGAGCCTGTAGCAAAATGTACTATATTGTGCTTCTTCATGAGTTTCTGAAAAGTATTATTAAAAAATTATTTTCCGCCATCATTCTGCACTTTCTTGGGGGCGCCTCCTTCCTTCAAGATAGAGTCAAAGGCCCGGGTCACCTCTGCCCCACTCTTATTTTTTAAGACCCTGACAAAAGCTATTTTAGAGAAAATATCTATAACCGTTAGCATGTAGCGATTTCCATCATTTTTATCTGCAAGGGCCTGCATGTCACATAGATCCGCCTGAAATTGGGACATTTGCTGGGTAGAAAAAACTCTGTTTCGGGGAAATTGGCTTATGTAGAGTGTGCGCATCCTGCTCTGATAGCCACTCATTCACTTTAGCATCGCTTAACTGGCTACCTGTTTCTTCGGCTATGCCTCTCTGTAAACGTTCCTTGCCCCCCATAAGACCCCGGATTAGAGGGATTATAATAAATGTTTTTCAACATCTGCTTTGCCATCCTTCTTGCCTCTCTGAGGTACAATAACGTTAATGAGCCACTTTCAAATAACGACAACATTTCATTTTCATTTTTGGGATTTTTATTTTCAAGAAAACATTATGTATTACGTATACAGACAATTCAGAATTCGTTGCAGGATACATGTCCCCGTTTTCTAAATGATCGCATCATGCAAAACCCTGTATATTTGGTTTAGATTAACAGGTTTGTTTCGCTGAATATTTACAACACACACATCTGCTATAAAAGTATATAAACAACACATATGATACATGTTACAATTAAATGGTGTTTCAAACAAATAAAGTAAAACAACAAGGTTGTTTCTAGTTCTTCAGAATCAACACCAAGCCGGGTTACCATTTGTGTCCATTGTAGACACTCGCCCGCATGTCGTACATGATTAATGATTTGATCCATTTTCAACACACGCTCTACATTAGTCCCGGAATTGTGGGTTGTGTAGAACGATACATTGTTCACTTTATTTTCAATAATTTGATGCATAACATTTGAAAGTTCTCTCAAAAGAAAAAATGTATTTATTCTCTCCAACATCGTATACACATAGTTACCCATTGCTTTACATCTAAATAACAAAAATGTCACTCGGTCTCTTGGGGTTTATTAAGCCAGAAAGTCATCACATCAGCCACCACAGCCTCCCTGTATTTGTCATCGTCCACCAGGGTGTGTCGGATTTCTTTGAGTTTCTCGTGGATGTAGATTGCCTCCTTCAGTTCATGTAGGAATGCCTCGGTTACCCCGTAAACTCTGGGGATAGACGGCACAAGGCCCATAGACTCCAGGGCTCTGACCAGCGATGGTATAAACCTGCCGGACCAAAGTCTTTTCATCAGCGCCTCAAAATTGTTGAAGAAGTAGTATCTTGGGGGGTCGTATAGGCATGGATGCCTGCGCTGGCTGGGGTGATTAATCTCACTACCGATGCATTTTTCTCGTATATATTCTCCAATCACCACGTCTACCTTCTTGGGGTTCCTTTGAATCATAATCCTCAGGATTCGTATATATTATACACTTCTTTAGCCAAACAATGCTCTGGCGCTGTTGGCTCTGTACAAACAGAGCGTCCAACAACTCCAACATTTTCAATTCCATTAATTCCCAACTTTTAAATGGGATAAGCATGCGCAGCCTAAAATCACCGACCAAACCGCCCTCCCGGATGTTTTGGTTGCGGATTTCCTCCGTGCTGATATAGAACTCCATGCAGCCGCAGGGAAGTCCATTTCTCTGTATTTTAACCCGGTGAAATACTCTTCCTGAGGAGTCAGGGGTACCTTCCCAACGGGTCTCGTAGCCTGTGAACAAGCTGTACCCCTTGGTGATACGTCCCAGTTCGGGACACAAAACCTGGCGAAAAACCGTCCAGTCTTCAACCCCATAGTCCACTCCTAATGTCTGGTCGGTATATTCTTCTCCTTCGGCTACCGTATAGAGTTTCACTCTACAGGCCAAGTAATCAAACAGATACCCCCAGTGCTGTCCATTAGACATCAGCACTTCATCTTTCAGCACCGTTGCGGGTGGTATCTGGGTTCTATACACACTTAGAAACCGCTTTTTGGGAGCATCGTATATTGCGGCAGTATACTTTGCCCTTTCTCTATGTTGCAGCCGCGGTCCTGCTTCCGTTGTTACAGTCATCACAGCTTTGCCACTGATCGCAAAATCCATGTTTAAAAAATTGTGTTTACTGTTCTGGATTCGCACGCTTTGTTCTGGACATTTATAGTGCGCATGCCCCAGCCAATACCCCCCGGACATTCCTGCTTCATCAGATAACAACCTTAAGGGCAGTAAAACTGGGGGGTGGGTGGGCCATACACGTTCCGGGCTATAAAACTGGGTGGGGCCATACACGTTCCTGGGTATACGCATTTGAAGCGACTCTTAGGGCCATCAGATCATTTCGTCCGCAGACCTGTTCTTCCAACGCATATCCGGGTAGACTTGAATCACTCAGCGCCTGTTGAAATTGACACAGCGCAAGTCTTATTTTAAGCCATTCTCTCATCCTTAGCGCTGGAGAAAAACTCTCGGGTTCTGCCCTAAAAAAGGGTTTGGACAAGCTACTTCAAAGGATGCCATATAGATATAAAATAACACACACCCTCTAACACGTGACCACAGGAACAGACTGGACGGGGCCGGAGGCCCATATTTGGACATGCACACGTCATCATGACGTAGGGTCATAAATCAATTACTTTGACGCGTGCAGTCTACTTTAATCTCTCTCTGACAACCATCTCTGCAGCACTCAACCAATCAGGCCTTTATGATAGAGTGTCCAGACGGAATCCACTCCTCAGTATAAGGCACATGAAGAGCCCGCATGGAGTTTGCCAAAAGGCACCTAAAGACTCTCAGACCATGAGAAACAAGATTCTCAAAGTACAGAGAGATCCTTGATGAAAACCTGCTCCAGAGTGCTCAGAACCTCAGACTGGGGCGAAGGCACACAGCCAAGACAATGCAGGACTGGCTTCAGGACAAGTCTCTGAATGTCCTTGAGTGGTCCAGCTAGAGCCCGGATTTGAACCCGATCAAACATCTCCTGAGAGACCTGAAAATAGCTGTACAGCAACGCTCCCCATCCAACCTGACAGAGCTTGAGAGGATCTACAGAGAAGAATTGGAGAAACTACCCAAATACAGCTGTGCCAAGCTTGTATCATCATACCCAAAAAGACTTGAGGCTGTAATCGCTGAAAAAGGTGCTTCAACAAAGTACTGGGTAAAGCATCTGAAACTTATGTAAATGTGATATTTTTTTTTTTACAAATTAGCAAAAATGTATAAAACCTGTTTTTTCTTTGTCTTTGTGGAGTATTGTGTGTAGATTGATGAGGGGGAAAAATAAATGAATACATTTTAGAATAAGGCTGTAACTTAACAAAATGTGGAAAAAGTCAAGGGATCTGAATACTTTCCAAATGCACTGTATGTGTCAAGTGCAGTGTCTGCTTGCTCCTCATTACACACCACAGACCATAAATATTCTTTATATCAACATAGCAATCACTACAAAACATATTGTAGGACCTCATATAAACTATATTAGGCCCAGCCTTTGGAACTTTGGTTATCCAACATATGGCTACTATATTGTGATCACTACATACAATGGATATGGATACAGCTTGAAAGCAGATTTCTGCAGTATTAGTAAATATATGATCAATACATTTTGACGATTTAATTCCTGTGCTGTTTGTAAATACCCTGGTAGGTTGACTGATAACCTGAACCAGATTACAGGCACTGGTTACAGTTTGAAGCTTTTTCTCGAGTGGGAAGCTTGATGGAAGCCAGTCAATATTAAGGTCACCCAGAAAATATACCTTTCTGTTGATATCACATACATTATCATGCATTTCGCACATACACTACATGACCAAAAGTATGTGGACACCTGCTCGTTGAACATCTCATTCCAAAATCATTGGCATTAATATGGAGTTGCTCCCCCCTATTTAACACACCTGATTCTACTAATTAGCTGCTCAACAAGACCTTAACTAGCTGAATCAGATATGTTAAATTAGGGTTGGACTGTAAACCTACAGGACAGTAGATCTCCAGGAAGAGGGTTGGGCAGCCCTGCACTAGATGTCGCAACATTTCTGCGGGACTTGCTTCTATTCAGCCATAAGAGCATTAGTGAGGTCGGCACTGATGTTGGGCGATTAGGCCTGACTCGCAGTCTGCATTCCAATTCATCCCAAAGATTTGATGGGGTTGAGGTCAGGGCTCTCTGCAGGCCAGTCAAGTTCTTCCACACTGATCTCGACAAATGATTTCTGTTTGGACTTTGCTTTTTGCACTGGGGGCATTGTCATGCTGACACAGGAAAGTACCTTCCCCAAACTGTTGCCACAAAGTTGGAAGCAGAGAATCGTCTAATGTCATTGCATGTTGTAGCATTAAGATTTTCCTTCACTGGAACTAAGGGGCCTAGCCCGAGCCATGAAAAACAGCCCAGACCATTATTCTTCCTCAAACTAGCTTTACAGTTGACACTATGCATTCAGGCAGGTAGCATTGTCCTGGCATCCGCCAGTTCTGTGAGCTTGAGCTTGTGTGGCCTACCACTTCGCGGCTGAGCCGTTGTTGCTCCTAGGCGTTTCCATTTCCCAATAACAGCACTTACAATTGACTGGGGCAGTTCTAAAAGCAGTGGCAATTTTAGCATGTAAGTCTTGGTGGGGCAAAAAAAAAGTGGGATACATGCCAACAAAGCCACAACACAACACAGCACAACACTAAACAATACATTAATTGCACTATAACGGTGACCACAAAGAAAGTAATACTAAGCGTATGTTGTGTCGTAAGCTGTTATTAGCTCATGTGCCTCACCCTAATAATTTGGTATATTTTCACCTCTTAATTTCACCTACTGTTCTGACTTGGTGGTGCACATGTAGCCTATAACCTGTTTTTGAGAAATGGAATCATTGAATATTGTAAGACCTTTCATTGTCTGCTTATGTGACCCCTTTATTTATCTCACGGTTCTGACTTGGTATACAGGGAGCACATTGTAAGATCGCCCATGTTCCGAATTATGTTGCTGTACATTTAGAAGTGCTGAACAAATAGTTATATTGACTGCCTCCATCCAAGCTCGTTCATTAAGGTCTTAGTCGAAATTACGGATTGCCTCTTATCTTCTTGTCGTCCCCTTATGCCATAGTTTGTACATCTCAATTGTCATTAGAAACTGCATTTATTTAAGCAAGTCAGCCATATCAGCTGTTTTTTTAAAGGAAGTAAATAAGGCTGAATTAACTGTTTCGCTACCAGACAAGGACGGCTCCGCTGGTGTAGCAGTGGACAGGTGTAGCAGTGAACATGTGTTGGGATTGCTGTTGGGACAGCTTTATGTAGGACCTAACAGTTTGTGTCACCGTAATGGTGCAATTAATGTATTGTTTAGTGTTGTGTAGTGGCTTTCCTGGCATGCATCCCACTTTTTTTTGCCACACCAAGATGTACATGCTAAAATCGCCACCGGATGAGATTATAGGATTTTGGACAAATAAATGCTTTTCGCACACGGGGTATTGGCAGCTGCGTGTTGTTTTTAAACGGCTCTGCAACAATAGCGTCAGAAAAGGTACGATTCATCACAATAAAAAGCCAAGGTCTTCAGGCGAATTGATGATGATGAACAAATGGAGCGCGTGCGCGCGCACACGTCAGAATCCGGCATGGGCGCTGATTGGTTGAAAATGACATCACATACAATTGTACTATTCTTAGCTTGTAGAAAACGCATTACCTCATCCTTTTCCCCTCGCGCAGGTATAGACATACAACAACAAATAATGTTACAGTCGCAGACAGGACGAGGACGAGATTAGAAGTCGAGAGAGAGCTGTACTCTACTGATTATTAGTTAAGCATAACATATCCTTTTGGATTCTTCATCTATTTGCTTTGAGGCCATTCGTTTGATTATATTATTTGGTGTGTAAGTTGATTTGTGCGACATTTCCAGTATCTTCGTTTGGATTGAAAATCGTCACTGTAAGTACAATGTAATATTTTTTTGCATTTTGCTTGCATCATTTATGTCTGATCTTATATTCTCTTATGATCATCTAATGTATGTGAACTTGCAAAATCCATGACGTAATGCAAAGACAACATCATTCTGCAGCGGCAATTGACCAAAGTAATGTTTTCTTAATTAACATTCATGGAAATAATAATGCTAATATATTTCATGCAACTGTTAAAATTATTTTCATGCATTCTTTTTTCGATTCCTATGTATTGTACCCTAATACATAATTGTAGTCCCTTGATATTGAAATGAGCAAAGTTTTCTCTCATGTTTCGGTTCCAGACACAAAGAACAGAGATGGTGTTCTACAGGGAGAGAGAGAACGGGACACGCGAACGTCCACCGCTGTCTCTCATCCTACCGCATCTTTACCTAGGTGCAGAGACGGACGTCACGCAGGTAATACTGTTTTCATTCAGTAGGTCAGTCTATAGAATTGATATCCGAGCTCTCGTCATTGGCCAAAGCTTTGTATTTTCACAATGCACCGAAAATGCAACTCTTCCAGAAGACTAGAATGTATTAAAATTGCCTGTCTTTTCCCTGTGCTATCCCTGCTCTGCTGCAGGATTGCCTCGGCGCTCGCGGGATCTCCTACGTGGTAAGCGTGAGCCGCTGCAGCCCGCAGCCTACTTTCCTTCCCCGTTCCCAGTACCTTCGCATCCCCATCGACGACTCTCTCCGAGATGACCTGCTGCCCCATATCCCGGAGGCACTGCGTTTTATCGGTGAGAATAGTGATGAGATTGGGTCAGTTATGTGTCAAATGGATGTCAACCTATTCCCCATATAGTACAACTGCACTATTTTCGACAAGACAGAGAGCTATTGCACTATAGAGCTAGTGCACTATAAGGGGAACATATAGGCGTCATTGGAGATTTTACCAGGGCAAATCCTACAGGTTAGGTGATGGGACATTCCTGCATGTCATCATTATGCCACAGTCTGCATCATCATGGATGCATTAGACACTGGCGACTGTCTGTCTGGAAGAAACGCAGATGACTCAGTTGAAGTGAAGAGCAGTTATTGATCAGGGTTTCATGCAGGCCAGTTATGCTCCTATGGTTTCAGAAATATTGAATGCTGTTACAGCCCATTCAGTATCACGGACAATTGATACAAGCCTACTGTTGCAGGAAGCCCATTCATGACAGTTGATATAAGCTGTGTGTCCTTTGCACAGTTTGCAGTCTGGCTTAATGATGTCATGCAATACAGTATGGATGATTTCAACAAAAACAAAAAAACGCCTTATCTATCTTTTCTCGCTCTCTCAGATGGGGCTATGTCATCAGGTGGATCTGTGATAGTTCATTGTGCTGCAGGAATCTCTCGCTCCCCTGCCCTGGCTGTAGCCTACATTATGTACAACCTGGGGATGGACCTTGACCATGCCTACAGGTGTGTTTGTCTGTGCTATATGTATTCATGCATTTTAATGATTGTGTGTGTATGCGTATATAAAGCATCCATATCTAATCTTGTATGTTCCTCACTTTCAGGTTTGTGAAAGAGCGCAGGCCTTCAATCTCCCCTAACTTCAATTTTCTGGGTCAGCTACAACACTTCCAGGGAACCCTCGCCCAGAAGGCCTCTAATGGCAACCCCACTATCCAGCCAATCAGATCACTGGACACATGCCTGCAGTCAGGCAATGAAAACATTAGCTGCGGTTCCTCTGTCCCCCTGTCAGCCAATCAGATCATGAGTATTCAGGACAATGGCTATGTTGCTAAGGACTTTTTAGGGGTTGCTAAAGTGCATAATATGTACAATGAGATTTCCACTTGTAACACAGAGAACATAGAGCAAAGGTGCTCATATTCATGTGAAACTCAGAGTCTATCAGAGAAGCCACAGCAAGACCAGAGGAGTGTGCCTTCACAACTGACGCTGTCTCTCTCCAGCAAACTCAGAACGCTCACTCTCAACCTGAACCATAACCACAACCAGAACCAGAGGGAGGCCCAGAACTCATGTGGAGCAATGACTCCAAGCCCCAACGAACCAGCGACACCAACACCAAAGCCCAACACACTACAAATCCCAACAGGCATTGCGTCTCTCTCTGAGAAGCGCAAGAGCCTCACCCTCACCCTGTCTCCCGTTGGTGCAATTCTCCCAGCCCCCCACCAGAATGAGCCACAAAGCAACAACAGGCACAGCATGAGCCACAAGCCAACACGCTCCAGCGCTTCCAACACCATCCACAAGAGGGAGTCAGAAGGCACCAGTGGTTCAAAAAGGCATGGTCGAAAGCCTTCGGCGCTGGCCCTTTCCTCCTCACAGACAGACGTACAACAGAGAGAGAGGAGCACATCCTGTGGCAAAGCAGCAGGTCGGCCCAATCACTGCTCCTCCCGAACCCAGGTGAAGGTAGAGAGAGCTGGAAGAGACCAGGGTAAAAGAGAGCCCAGCCGCTGTCAGAGCGTGGAGAAGGGGAGGCCTAACTCAACTCCAAAGACAGGGAAGGACCACCGCAAGGGAAGAGCAGAGAGGGAGACACTAACTGGGAGCCTGAGCAGCAGTTCTGTTTTGAATCAGCTCAGTATCATAGTTGACCAGCAGGTGTCGCCAGCAGCTAAACTGTCTGCATCTGCAGTGGAGGCTAAGGAAGGAGTGGATGCTGAACAGGGCCTCCTGTCTCCTCTCAACCTGACTGTCAACAAGCTGCTGGGCTGGGGGGAGAAGATGCTGTTGGGGGTTCTGCTTGGCCCCCGAATCAAAGTGGGACAGGCTGTTCTGCCCTATAGGTGCTGATGCGGTAAGAGACCACTGGTGAGGACAGAGAGAGGGCTGATAAATACCAGGAGATTGATTTGTGTGTGTGTGTGCGCGCGCGTGCGCATGCATGTGGGGAACTGAAGAACATAACTGCATGTAAAATATTTGTCTGCCCATACCATGTTCACAGAGCTCTGAGTGAATGCTTTGTCCTATAAATGCCAATTTATTGTTGACTTCCTTCAAAAGCACTATATATATTACATATAAGGAGCAGTTTATGCCTCCAACACAATGCTCATGGATTTAGGCTTGATTATGTTGATTTTTATTTATTGATTGACGTGAATAAAGTGATCAGTTTATTGTTGTTATTTATACAATGAATATTTTGAGGATGGTATTTTGGCACTGTTGTTTGTAATGTGATCATAGTGTTCATTAAAGTACATATTTTACTCATGTTCTCTCCTGGCTTTTCTATTCTGACTAATCTCCAATGAATTTCACCAGACATTTACAATAATTTAGGCCTATGAGGAAAACATCTGATTCACAATTCAGACTGATATGGTTATTCACTTATTTTATAAAATATTACAAGAATGCAGTCTTGAGTTAATAAGGAGGGGTTGTGGGTGAATGTGGGTGTGGTAAAAATGAGCAACATGCCCATGTAAATGAGTCACATCCGGTTGAGGGGATGGGCAAATCAGGAAGACAAGAATGCTTTACCTGTCATAAACTATTAGTATAAAATACTGTACGCTAGGAGTTTTCCCTCCAATATCTCCTCATATTCTCAACAGGTAGGCTAAAGTCGTTTGAGGGTAATCATACAATACACTCAAATGCATAAGCTAAAGTACTAAACGTGAAAAATAAATAAATAAAGGGGTTATAAAACATTCCATGTGCCAAGGATCAATACACCCCACAATACATTGCAAAATAATCTTTATAGGTCTACTCCCCTGCTCTAGCTATATGTACACCCCGCTGTAAAATTCCCCACTAAGCAAATGACTGACTAGACCTACATACAACTGGTTTCAATGGCCAAATAAGGTAGTACACAATGTGTGAATACTATGGTTCACTCATTTAAAATCTGGTTAAACCATATTGTTTCAGTTAAATGAATAAACGTGCAGTGTTGATTAAATACACATTTTAGAATGTATCTCATTCTAATAGAGCCTTTGTTAATTAATGAAAATAGGGAGAAGCGTGAAAATTGATACAATGAGGAAACAGTGTCGTTAAGACACGCCTGGTTTTACATACGCATGAGATTTTGAGAAACCCTTCTTGGTTGAGGAAAAAAACTTGCCTTGGAGCGATGAAAAAATAAGTCAGTGAAGACGAGGAAAAAAATGAAGACGTCGCCAAGAATAACCCAGTAACTTAGATATCAAAAAAGTTCTATAATGCTCCTGCAGAGATATGTAGATTAATCAATCTAGATATAATGAAAGATAGACAAGCGTGTTAAAGTTTGACGGGGTAGTTGATAATCAAGCTCATATTTTTTTTCTTCTGGAGTCAAAGTTGGCATCGATAGCCTAATTTACTTGAGGCGGGTGCGGAAGGCTTTTCACCCGACAAAAATTATGAGAGATAGTCCGATAAACCATTAGATTTTTTAACAATAATACTTTATTTCTATTTTACCGGGTTATGTAGCGACCATTAACATTTTAGGAGCAGTGGTACGAAACTCTATTGGGGTTAGACTACTTTTGAGGATAGTTTACAACACTGGGCCAGACTACAACCGTAAGCTTTTCAATGTTATGAAATAGTATCAGAAAACTAACTATACGTTTTTACATTTGAGATATTGTAAACTTATCGTAGGTAATTCAAGTTAAATATATTGCCGTAACACCGAGGTAAAACCAAACTCTGCTTCCTTCTCGGACTTTTCTTTGAGCTACTTTGATAAAAGTAGTTTGCTCAATCGTTGAAGTGGACTTTCATTTCCCCCCCTGTGCATTACAAAATTTCATGTCATAAATAGATCCTATCAGCTACTCAGTTTTATCATTTCATTTTTCAAAAGATAGACAACCGTTGAAAGTATTTTACGAAAATAATCATGTCTGCTGAGGAGGAGAGATTCAAACTGGTCGTCGTGGGCGGGGGCGGTGTGGGGAAAAGCGCCTTGACCATACAATTCATTCAGGTGAGAGAGAATCCCCCAACTGTTTGGACATTGTCAACTGTGTGTTGTTTGTCTTGAATTTGTCATATCTTCTGACATGACGAGTATGTTGTAGTGGTAATTGAATATGTGCATATTAACCCATATAGGCCAAATAGTGTAAACTATTCTGGCTGTGTAGGCTATTTTGTTAAAAACAGTTCTTTCCTCATAACCACCAAATTGCAAATTTTACCAGAAAACAAATACACACAGTATTCACCCATGCTCTCCTATCTCTTTCGCAGTCATACTTCGTATCGGATTATGACCCCACCATCGAGGACTCCTACACCAAAATATGCACAGTGGATGGGAAAGAGACACGATTAGACAGTAAGTCATACTGTATGTAGGTTTACTGACGTTCTTTGCTCCAAGAATAGAGGGAAAGCGTAAACTACTTGAGTCGGTGAGTGAGCAAGGCCAAATCTGTCTGTACGATTCACCAACATCTGCTCTGTTATAACTTGCAGTTGGCAGATGTTGATGCTCTAAGCCAAGGTGTAGTCTTTTCACTATGCCATAGAAAAAGTGTTTGTGTTCATATTCAAGGGATATAACAATATGTAAGTGTACTATGGCCTCTGTCGAGTCAGTTAACCCTGGGCATTTACATCTTTTTTTCTAAATGAAGACATATACACATTTAACTATTTTCCATCCTAAAAATAAGGAATAATCAAGGCTTTGATTTCTGGTCGAACAGATGGAAAAGGGGTCTTAAACAACATCTACCAGAATTTTTTTTTAATGTATTATTGATATATCAAAACCCAATAATGTTGACGTAAAGACCCCTGCTAACTAATATCAACACTTGTATTTAGTTCACAATAAATTATCTGCCTTGTCTTGTAATTCCGTTACCAGAAACCCACATATCTTTAAGATATTTTCTAAGGAGGATAATGAAAGTTCACATAAGTAACAAGCAAAGGTAGACCTAATAATTAGTTATAGGGGTTTTACTGCTATCAAGTTGGTTTATGAATTATTAAGTGATTCAAACTAGTAATTCTGTTACCAAATCCGAACAATCAGTAACGGAATTACTGCAATTGAATTGGCTAAAATGGGAAGTAATAGAAGTCACAAACCTTTTACATTTGAATCATTTAGCAGACATTCTTTATCCTTTCCCATACTGATCCCCCGTGAGAATCAAACCCACAATCCTGGAGTTGCAAGCACCATGCTCTACCAACTGAGCCACACGGGACATTTGGGTCCACATTTGGGTCACCTGCTATACTGTCCTCCCTTCCACTGGCATACTGTTATCTTCAGCTCATGTTTTAGTTCTCAACTGTTTTATTTCTCTTTCTGTTGTCTGGTGGTCAAAGCAAGACTGTGTAAACAGTCTGGACAACCCCTTTCTATCTTTCTGGCACACTCTTCTTTCTCTCTACAGTTAATGTCACCTCTCACAACTCTTACATGCTGACCAAACTGGGCTTGCGTGTACGTCCGCCATCGCACACATGTTGATTTTGTTCACCCACACCAGAAGCGATCTGGACACGCAGGTTGAAATATCAAAACAAGCTCTGAACTAAATTATATTAATTTGGGGACAGGTTGAAAAGCATTAATCATTTATGGCAATTTAGCTAGCTAGTTTGCTGTTGCTAGCTAATTTGTCCTGGGTTGGGTTATTCTTTTACCTGAAATGCACAAAGTCCCCTACTCCGACAATTAGTCCACAGATAAAACAGTAAACCAAATTCATTTCTCGTCATCTCTCTTCCTTCCTCAGGCATCTTCTTATTTTGGACTTATTATCGTGTTTGGCAACCAACTTTACAGCATTACTACAACCTACTGGAGTGTGGACCTAAGTTCATCTTTCAATCACCCACATGGGTATATGCTCTTAAAAACCTATGAGAAGATGGCATGTGGGTATATGCTTCTAAAACCCAATGAGGAGATGGGAGTGGCCGGACTTGCAGCACGTTGAGTGTCACAAATGGAACCAATTTCTATTTTGGAGCCTGGCCACCCAGCCGCTCTCTGACACCCGCGAGCAGTGTGGGTGCAATGATTGGATAACATGTATGTGTACATTTATTTTGCAATTGTCACACACGCGATGTGTCCGGTCTGGTCAGCATGTTACTGACACCTACCATGACACCTAACCACCTACCCTCTTTCCATATACTGTAACAAGCATCCTCAACCACTGAACACCAACTGATATCGGACCTTTGTGGATGTTGAAAAGTAATTGAAATTTGGTCAGTCCACCCTGGCCAGACCAAATCTGAACGAATTATAGACGTCTATGTTTCACAAGTTTTGACAGTACAGTATAGAAAAGTTAGTACAGCAGAGCACACTAGAGTACTGTATACTGTACTGAACATATCTACTGTGCTGTACCATAATGTCCAAACTTGAGAAAAATAGACGTCAATGATTGGTTCAGATTTGGTCTGGTCCGGACCAACCAAATCTGGTCTTGTTGAGGGGGTAGAGCTCATTAGAATAATACCCAGTGTGTAGGATAATACCCAACAATGCAAAATAAGGATATTGAATATTTCCACTTTTTGTGTACTGTGATCGGTTCAGTCGAGTTCCGATCTATGTGGTAGCGAGGGGTGGTGTAAATGGAGAAAGAGTTGGCTTTGTAAGTTGCAAAAATATAAATTATATATTTAATGTTCCCTGAATTACACTCGGCCGGTTCAAAATCCACTGTGTTGCGGCAGGATAGCGCGCATGCATTTCCGTGATGGACCCCGGGTCTGTGGATGATGGAGGGGTTGCAAGCTCAAGAACCATCTAGATACCCTACTGTTATTCTCTTTGTTTCTTGCCATCCAGGTGAGTGCACATGATCAGTCACGAGAGTGAATATTCTTCCCCACAGATAATATCTGAGGTAGGTGAGTGCCCATTTTATAGCCAGCCCTTCTCGGTCAACTGTGGCATATTTATTTTCCCTCTCTGGAAGCTTTAAGCTGATGTAGTCTGATGTGGGTGTTTGACCTTTCCCACTCCCTTGGAGAGCACCGCTCCGATGCCGACATCATAGGCATCCGTCTGGACAATGAAGTCCAAAGTCTGGTGCTCTTAGTCCTTGTTTTGCCAACAGGGCTTCTTTTAGCTTTTGGAAAGCTAGCTCTGCTGCTTGAGTCATCTCACCTGTGCGGGTAGGTCTTTCTTGGTCAGGTTGGACAATGGAGTGGCAATAAAGACGTAGTTGGGTATAAAGCGCCGATAGTAACTTGTGAGCCCTAAGAAGGAGCGCACCTACTTTTTACGCACCGGCTTTCGCCACTCCCGGATAACCGCCACTTTCTTTGTCTGGGGGTGAAAGACACCACTCCCAATAGTGTACCCAAGATATTCTTCCTCACTTAACCCGAATTTGCATTTCTTAGGGTTAGCTGTCAAGCCTGCTCTCCTTAGGCTCCCCAGCACGGCCCGTACCTGTTGTAGGTGCATCTCCCTTTCTTCACTATGGATCACAATGTCGTCGATGTAAGTGGCCACGTGGGCTCGGTGGGTCTGAGTAGCTGTTCCATTAACCTCTGTGACATGGCGGCCTCACCATGAAATCCGACGAGTAATTTAGTGTAATGGAAAAGTCCGTCTGGCGTAGAGCGCCTTTTTCTCCCTGTCTTCTGTGGCCAGGGCACCTGCTAATAGCCTTTCGTGAGATCTAGTATAGTTGTGTAGCTCGCCTTTCTCAATCGTTCAGCTCATCTATCCTGGGCATTGTGTTTGAATTTGGAGATGTCGTTCAGGCTTCGGAAGTCGTTACAGATTACAGAATTTCTGGCTTCAGAACGAGAACTAACAGACTTGACCAGGCACTGTGAGACGCCTCTAACTCCCCAACCCAGCATCTCTCTCACCACCTCTGACTATTGTTTGTCCCGCAGCATGGATTCTGTAAGGCCTTAAGTTCCCTCTTGCCTGGCTCTGTGTATATAGATGCTGGAGGAGATTTGTATTCCCTGTGAGGGAAGAGAATACTTCCCGGTGTCAGACCACAAGGGCCCGTAGGTCTTGCTGGTGCGTCAGCGACTTCACTACCTGCACCTCTAGCGGGGGTTGATCTTGTTGGGCTGCGGGTAGGGAGCAGACATCACATCTTAACTTGTCTCATGGTACTCTAGGTTGATGTGGTATGGCTGTTCAGGTTTTCTCCTACCTGGCTGCCTAACTGTAGTTTACAGGGAATACTCTTGCCATTACTTCGTATGGACCCCTCAAGTGCGCTAAGAGCCGATGTTCCGCTGTCGGAATTAAAAGGAGTACCTTATCTCCTGCATTAACTTTGGGTCTGGGCAGTCCTGTTGCAGGCTCTTTGTTGCGCTTGCTGCACGCTCTCCATGTGTTCCTCCACTATTGGCTACACCGCGGCCATCCGTTCTTGTATTAGGATGACATGCTCAATCAGTTCTGTGGGGACACGGCTGGGCATCCCACGCCTCCTTGGCGAGGTCCAGAATCCCTCAGCACGGCCTCCCATATAACAGTTTAAACAGGGAGAAGCGCGTTGGCAACTGGGGTACCTCGATAAGAGCAAACAAGTGAGGTAATAATTATGTCCCAGTTCCTCCCGTTCCACAACCTTCTTTATTACCGACTTTACAGTTTTATTCAAGCGTTCGCATAAACCATCTGTCTGAGGATGTGATATGCTTGTGTGTATCTATTTAACCTGGTACAAGGCACAAAAGTCTTTCATTATGCGGAACATAAACACAATCCCTGGTCGGTCAAAATAGAGGAGGGTATGCTGACTAGGGAAAACATCACAACTCTTTGGCAATACCTTTTTAGTAGACATTATTTAATTTTTTATTTAATTTTTTAAATGTTAAAACATTTAACCTTTTTATTTGACTAGGCAAGTCAGTTAGGAACAAATTCTTAATTACAATGACGGCCTACCGGGGAACAGTGGGTTAACTGCCTTGTTTAGGGGCAGAACAACATATTTTTTTTATCTTGTCAGCTCGTGGATTTGATCCAGCAACCTTTCGGTTACTGGCCCAACGCTCTAACTCTAGACGACTTGCAGACCCAAAGTTATGCAAAGCATATTATGCAGGGGTATGGCTTTGGGGTAGCATGTGGCAAAATCAATTACCACTAGTATTAGAAGTCGACCGACTGATTTTTCAACGCCGATACCGATTATTGGAGGACCAAAAAAAGCTGATACCGATTAATCGGACGATTTACATTTTTTTTTCTTTGTAATGATGACAATTACAACTACTGAATGAACACTTATTTTAACTTAATATAAGCTAACGTTTCAGTTCCTTGCTCAGAACATGAGAATATGTGAAAGCTGGTGGTTCCTTTTAACATGGGTCTTCAATTATTCCCAGGTAAGAAGTTTTAGGTTGTAGTTATTATAGGAATTATAGGACTATTTCCCTCTATACCATTTGTATTTCATTAACCTTTGACTATTGGATGTTCTTATAGGCACTTTAGTATTGCCAGTGTAACAGTATAGCTTCCGTCCCTCTCCTCGCTCCTCCCTGGGCTCGAACCAGCAACACAACGACAACAGCCACCATCGAAGCAGCGTTACCCATGCAGAGCAAGGGGAATAACTACTTGAAGACTCAGAGCGAGTGACATTTGAAACACTATTAGCGTGCACTAACTAGCTAGCCATTTCACTTCGGTTACATCAGCTTCAACCTGGTGAGTTGATAGGCTTGAAGTCAAACAGCGCAATGCTTGACTCACAACGAAGAGCTGCTGGCAAAACGCACGAGAGTGCTGTTTGAATGAATGTTTACGCGCCTGCTTCTGCCTACCACTGCTCAGTCAGATACTTAGATGCTTGTATGCTCAGTCAGATTATATGCGACGCAGGACACGCTAGATAATATATATATCTAGTAAAAATATATTATAGTATATAGTAGTATATATCATCAACCATTTGTAGTTAACTAGTGATTATGATTGATTGTTTTTTTATGATACGTTTAATGCTAGCTAGCAACTTACCTTGGCTTACTGCATTCACGTTACAGGCATTCTCCTTGTGGAGTGCAAGGAGAGAGAGAGAGGCAGGTCGTTATTGCGTTGGACTAGTTAACTGTAAGGTTGCAAGATTGGAACCCCCGAGCTGACAAGGTGAAAATCTGTTGTTCTGCCCCGGAACGAGGCTGTTAACCACCTGTTCCTAGGCCGTCATTGAAAATAAGAATGTGTTCTTAACTGACTTGCCTAGTTAAATAAAGGTATATAAAAAAAACAATTGGCAAATTGGCACCCAAAAATACCGATTTCCGATTTATGAAAACTTGAAATTGGCCCTAATTAATCGGCCATTCCGATTAATCGGTCGACCTCTAATAATAACACGCAGAAATACGAGCTTTAGGTCATTAATATGGTCAAATCCGGAAACTATCATCTCGAAAACAAGATGTTTATTCTTTCAGTGAAATACGGAACGTTTCCGTATTTTATCTGTGGCATCCATTAGTCTAAATATTGCTGTTACATTGCACAACCTTCAATGTTATGTCATAATTACGTAAAATTCTGGAAAATTAGGCATCCCAAACTGTTGCATATACACTGACTCTGCGTGCCATGAACGCAAGAGAAGTCACACAATTTCACCTGGTTAATATTGCCTGCTAACCTGAATTTCTTTTAGTTAAATATGTAGGTTTAAAAATATATACTTCTGTGTATTGATTTTAAGAAAGGCATTGATGTTCATGGTTAGGTACACATTGGAGCAACGATACACACCGCATCGATTCTATGCAATGCAGGACACGCTAGATAAACTAGTAACATCATCAACCATGTGTAGTTAACTAGTGATTATGATTGATTTTTTTTAATGATACGTTTAATGTTAGCTAGCAACTTACCTGGGCTTCTACTGCATTTGCGTAACAGGCAGTCTCCTCGTGGAGTGCAATGAGAGGCAGGTGGTTAGAGAGTTGGACTAGTTAACGGTAAGGTTGCAAGATTGAATCCTCCGAGCTGACAAGGTGAAAATCTGTCGTTTAACTGCCCTGAACGAGGCAGTTAACCCGCCGTTAATTAAACATAAGAATATGTTCTTAACTGACTTGCCTAGTTAAATAAAGGTTTATTTAAAAAAAAATGTTATGAAAACTTGAAATCTGCCCTAATTAATCGGCCTTTCCGATTAATCGGTCGACCTCTAACTAGTATATAATTGTGCCCCCAGGATATTTTCAAAATAGGACCTAACCAGATCCATGGCTATCCGCTCAAAGGGCGTTTCAATGATGGGGAGTGGGATGAGTGTGTTTCTGTAATTGGCTTTGGGGGCATTCTTTTGGCACTTGTCACATGACTTGCAGTATTTCTCTACATCACTTGTAATGCAGGGCCAGTAGAATCTACTCATAATGTGCTCTTTAGTTTTGTCTACTGCCAAGTGGCCTCTCAACACGTGAATGTGCCAGGTACAGTACCTTAGCTCTAGCACTTCACCCCTTCTCTTAACCACCAGTACAGTAAGCCCTCTAGTAATAAGGGGGATTGCTGTCCTCCATGTGCTCCCATCCGTCACCTTCACTCTGCGCTGTGCTGAGACAAGGTCCGGGTCCTGCAGCTGTGCGGTGCCAAACTGTCTTGTCAACTCATCAGGTAAATGAAAGAAATTGTCTGTCTATTCTTACCAGGGCCCGTGCAGGACCATGGTCTCCTCTGCTCTCCGTTGAGAGACCTGAGCATGTATCCTCTGTATTTTCTTGAAACAGCTGCCTGAGCCTCTGATTTTGAATTTCCTTTTCTTCCTCCCCTCCCCAGTGGGGCACGGCGGGTGTGCACCTTTTGGGGATGTGTTTTCTATGAGTGTGCCAGTGACTGCTTCGCATTGCTTATGCTTGCCGGTGTGGGCTCGGGGTGGTTCTGTTTAATCCGCAACGAACTCTCAAACAGATTCCCATAGCAGTACCGATACCAGTAAGTGATTCACCACCCACAACTTCATAGTCTACTTGCCTCGGCGTAACTAACTTAACCTGCTTCACTGTGTCCCCATGGATACAGGAGACTGACATCTGTTCCTGACACATCTCCCTCCTGTAACCGAGCTAGGGTAATCTTACTAACCGAGTCGAGCATTGCTTCTGCATCCTCTCCTTGGACTTTTATCGCCAGGGCTCCCTCTTTGGTCCAACTCTGCGGGGATAGATTACATGGATGTGCGCCCCTTGATCCGGAGTAAGGCTCGGTGGGCATGGGTTCTTCATTAAATGGACACTGCCATGATGTATGCCCAAGCTCCCAGCACCGGAAACACCGTCTCTCGCCAACCCTTGGTCAGCCGTGTTAGTTTGTACGTTTGGGCTATTGTTGATTTGTTGATATCGAAGGTCCATTCGTAGAAACGCTTGGCCTGTGGATTCAGACAGTACCCGGGATAAGACTTTGGCTTTTAGTTTCTTAGTCCTCTGCTTCTGCAGGATCCAGGTTGAAATACGCAGCCTGCGCACACCCGGACAGAAATGGGGCCAGCATTCCTGCCCACCGCTCCGGGACCCATAGTCCTCTTACTGCTGACCTCCTTGAATGAAAGCAGATAGGCCTCAATGTCATCATCCTACTCTTGTAGCCTAGGTATATGAGTCCCCACTCTGGGCTTACTCTCCTTCCCTGCCTGAGCCAGCATGGCCACTTAAATTCTCGATGTCTGTGCTTTCCTTTTGCGCAATGGTGCACATAGCCATCCATTTTAACAATTTGTCACCACTTCTGGTGCCCGCATTCTCCACCACTGTGATCGGTCCAGTGGGGTTCCGATGTATGCGGCAGCAAGGGGTGGTGTAAACAGAAGAAGAGTTGGCTTTTTAAATGGAAAAATCTTAAATTATATTTAATGTTCATCGAATGGCGCTCAGCCGCTTCAAGAAAGGGGAAACAATATCCAAGCCTGGTTCAGAGCACTACACTTACAAACCAAAGATCCTTTTGAAAATCGCCAAATTAGCTTTGGCTCACAGCTACAGGAATCACTCACGCAAGCAGTAGTGTAAAGTAATTAAGTAAAAATACTTGAAATTACTACTCCATTTTTGGTGGTATCTATACTTCACTATTTATATTTGACTACTTTTAAATAATGTACCTTTTACTCTACGTTTTTTCCTGACACCCAAAATTACTCGTTACATTTTAAATGCTTAGCAGGACAGGAAAAATGTTCAAATTCATGCACTTATCATGAACACCCCTGGTCATCCCTACTGCCTCTGATCTGGCGGATTCAGTAAACATGAATGCCTCGTTTGTAAATGATGTCGGTGTTGGAGAGAGCCAGGGGCACTCTATATGTTTATTTATTTTTTACATGAAAATTGTGCTGTTTGCTTAATATAAGGAATTTTAAATGATTTTTTACTTTTTATACTTGCTTATATTTGCATTTACTTTTGATACTTAAGTATATTTACAACCCAAATACCTTTACTTTACTTGAATAACTTTACTCAAGTAGTATTTTACTGGGTGACTCACTTTTACTTGAGGCATTTTCTATTAAGGTATCTTTACTTTTACTCAAGTATGTCAATTGGGTATTTTTTCCACCACTGCACGCAAGCTCTTCCTCTTTTGATCTGTTCTTTGTCGCTCTGTCCTCTTCTGTTGTTTTTATCCTCACTTTGTTCTATATTTGTTCCCCACACCACTGAATGGTTCAGGATACATCATTATGAAGGGAATGATATTTGTATCCATAATTATGTATTTCTGTATAGTACAGATCAGGGCTCCCAAGTGGTGCAGCGGTCTAAAGCACTGCATCTCAGTGCTAAAGTCGTCACTACAGACGCCCTGGTTCGATTCCAGGCTGTATCACAACCAGACATGATTGGGGGAGTCCTATAGGGTGGCGCACAATTGGCCCAGCGTCATCCGAGTTTGGCCGGTGTAGGCAGTCATTGTAAATAAGAACTTGTTCTTAACCGACTTGCCTAGTTAAGTAAAGGTTCATTTTAAAACATGTACATCCAATTCTACTGTAGTTCAATAACCTAAATATTTATTTTAAACTCAAGGTGTCATGTCATAACTTGACACCCTACTCTTTCAGCAGACATCTTTGAATCTTAATTGGGAGCAGATATTTAAGTTTTTTGAAAACGTGGTCGCATAATAAAACCGATTTACCAATTGTTTTAGAATATTTGCACCCGCACAGTTCTTTCAGTGAATGTGTTTTTATTAAATGTTCTGTGTAAATTGTGCATGGAGTTGTATTGTTTGAACTTTGAAATCAATGGCTGTTTGGCATACATTTTAAAGTGAAAATCTGAGTCAGTGTAATTTCTACTGGAACAAATATGTCACATTTACAGTGCATTCGGAAAGTATTCAAACCCCCTGACTTTTTCCACATGTTTAAAAAAACAAAAACGAAATACCTTAAATATTCAAACCCTTTGATATTAGACTCGAAATTGAGCTCTGGTGCATCCTGTTTCCATTGATCATCCTTGATGTTTCTTCAACTTGATTGGAGTCCACCTGTGGTAAATTCAATTGATTTGGTAAGAGGCACACCTGTCTATATAAGGTCCCACAGTTGACAGTGCATGTCAGAGTAAAAACCAAGCCATGAGGTCGAAGGAATTGTACGTAGAGCTCCGAGACGACAGGCTTGTGTCGAGGCACATATCTGGGGAAGAGTACCAAACAATCGCTGCAGCATTTGAATGTCCCCAAGAACGCAGTGGCCTCCATCATTCTTAAATGGGAGAAGTTTGGAACTACCAAAACTCTCCCTAGAGCTGGCCATCCGGCCAAACTGAGCAATCGGGGGAGAAGGGCCTTGGTCGGGGAGGTGACCAAGAACCCAATGGTCACTGACAGATGTCCAGAGTTCCTCTCTGGAGATGGGAGAACCTTCCAGAAGGACAACAATGCAGCACGCCACCAATCAGGTCTTTATGATAGAGTGGCCAGGCGGAAGCCACTCCTCAGTTAAAGGCACATTACAGCCTTTTTTTGAGTTTGTCAAAAGTTTGCCAAAAGGCACCTAAAGGACTCTGACCATGAGAAACAAGATTCTCTGGTCTGATGAAATCGAGATTGAACTCCTTGGCCTGAATGCCAAGCGTCACATCTGGAGGAAACCTGGCACTACGGTGAAGCATGGTGGTGGCAGCATCATGCTGTGGGGATGTTTTTCAGCAGCAGGGACTGTGAGACCTTGTCAGGATCAAGGGAGATGAATGGAGCAAAGTACTGAGATCCTAGATCAAAACCTGCTTTTGACCTCAGAATGGGGCAAAGGTTCACCATCCAACAGGACAACAACAAACTTGTTTTTGCTTTGTCATTATGGTGTATTGTGTGTAGATTGAGGAACACAAAATGTTGAAAAGGTCTGAATACTTTCCTAATGCACTGTTTTGTCACTATCCATATTAATCCCTGTGTATGTACATCTGAATCTCTTTGTGTGTGTGTCTGTCAGTCTTGGACACAGCAGGTCAGGAGGAGTTTGGGGCAATGAGGGAGCAGTACATGCGCTCAGGGGAAGGCTTCTTGCTGGTGTTCGCTCTGAATGACACTGGCAGGTAAGAATTTTGTGTGTGTCTGTTTGGGTGGATGCATGTACACAGTTTATCTCAAGTCACAGGCAAACTGTAGATTCAAACCAGTGTTCCCAACTACACAACATACTCTGAAGTCCTCAGAGCTCAAGCATTTGTCAGGGCTACAGTACTCAAGGTTTCAGGAAGGCAACGTCACTGTTTGTGATTAGGGATGCACATTTTGGTAAATTTAGCTGCCGACTAACTGACCCTCATTAACCGGTCAACGAACGGTTACATTTTTTCCAAACAGTAAAATGACGTGACCAACAAACTATCAGTATCTATGTATGTATGTAATGACGAGATGCGTATGTTTCTGTTTTAACAAGGGGAGTCGTCCCAAGCCAGGAAGGCAGGCGACAAGCTTAGGCCCAAAATAAGCCCATAGGAATGCATTGGACAGTATTTTGGACAGATTTTGGCGCTTCCCCTCTTCTGATAGCATACATGCATACCATACCCGGGCATTTTTCATTAAGAACTCATGGCGAATGGGAGGCTTTACAAGTTGAGATTGAGAAATAAAGAATATCTCCTTTCTAATCGTGGCCACAAGTTTTTAACACGCGGTTGCATTTAGAAATGTTATTTGTTGTGCATTGACTGGGCTCACAAAAGCAGGTTTCACACCAGTAGGCTTACAGGCTTTTTGAGGAGTTACTCTCGCGCTGTCTGGTAGGCTATTCCTCTCCTCAAAGTAGGCTCTCTGCTGTGCACTTGTAATGCGTGAAGACTAATGAAAATACACATGCACAATTTCAATGTAGAAAAATGACGCAAAGTAACCTAAACACCTAGGTTCCCAAACTGCCGGCCTGAATTTGGCCTGTGGGTGTTTTTATTTGCCCACCCCCAACTTTTCTGAGCAAAAAATACATCAAAAAAATAAAAAAAATAAATTTGCTGGACATGACTGTAAAAACACAAGGAAATCAGCTCCAAATGATTTTTAATTTTGGAAATCTGTTCTCTTGCATTATAGAGAGACATATGTTATCGTATTCAAATAATAATAATGACTAATAATTGATTGGATTTATATAGAACTTTTCTACCAACTGAGGTACTCAAAAATGCTTTTTATAGTAGGGGGGAACTCACCTCATCCACCTCAGTGATGCAAGGTGACCATTTTCTGTACAAGAACTCTCACTACACATCAGGTGATGAGTGATATATGCCAATTAGGAATGAAAGGGATGATTAGTTGGCCATGATGGAGTGTTGCCAGGTAGAACATTTTGCCATGACACCAGGGTGAACACCCATACTCTTACAATAAGCGCCAAAGGATTTTGAATTACCACAGAGACAGGATACGCGTTTAACTTCCCATCCAAAAGACGGCACCCTACGCAGGGCAATGTTCCCAAATGTAATCAAGGTTTGAAATTATTATTTTAGTCAAACATATCTGTTTTGGCTTCTTGTGATCAATTTGCAGTCTAACTTTTTAAATGTTTTATGTTCTATCCCCCCGACCATCCACTCAAGATGAAATTGGTGATCCCTGATAAGCATGACTTGTCAAATGAATTTTCGGCAGCTAACCGATATAACGGTTAATCGTTAACGTCCCTATTTGCGGTACACTCATGATCATTCATTCCTTCAAGTGTCGAGGCGTTCAAGCCATGGTCAGTAGTACACTAGTGTTTTCTGTGTGCTACCCTAATCACAGAGTGATGCTACAGTAACTAGGGGAAATGAGACTTGTTATAGGCATTCACCTCATAAGAGTTGCATTCGTGACACGGTGTCAAATACAGGCAGCATAATGAGCTGCTGTAGTAGTTTTCTATGAGTTGAAAGGTGGATTGGTGCAATTGCTCCTAAACAGAATTCACATTCTAAGAACATATGTAAACCATAGAGCATAGCCTAATATAACAATTATGCATGTTTATTTATGAACTGTAGCCTCCCAAGTCTTGACTCCTGACAGATTATACAGGATGCCTGGCTTGCTTTGGTAGGGCTCGATGGGTGTCCTTTGTGTCCTGGTAAGACCCAGTCTACCCCTCTCACTTCTATTGTTTGTTGTCATGTTTGAATGAATGTTTGTCACTGTGCTGTTGTCTTTTTACATTTTAAAATAAGAGTATACAATAAAACAACTCAGTAGTTGTGCCAATTTATGCCAATGAATATGCCCATTTGCTTTAAGGGGCATATACACTCGCAAAGTGTCTCTCCTGACAGTCCTCCACAAGGCTGCTTTTTTATTATTTTTTTTAACAGTAAATTGAACTAATGGATTGCACCTTTTTAAGGACATAAAGCACTTATGATCAGTTCCTAATGTGTTCTCTTTTCGGCCACTTTCCTTCCCTTTTTTTTAGTTACAATGAGATCCACAAGTTCCACACCCAGATACTGAGAGTGAAGGACCGGGATGACTTCCCCATGGTGCTGGTGGGGAACAAGGCTGACCTGGACCAGTCGAGAGCGGTACTGGCTTTCACTCTCACTCTCAGTCATGTTAAAGGAGATCTTCTGCTTGCTATAATAATGCCAATTTAGATCCTACTGGTTCAAATTCTCCGGCCTCAAATACCTTTGAGTTGCCAACAGGTGGCGAGTGGCTACAAGTGTTTCTTTGGCTAGATCAAATACCACCACCTTACTCTTAACTCAGTTTACCTGGAATAAGGAAATGAAACTGCTGCTGGCCTGGCAGGTGCTTTTTAACCTGAGTACATGTACCTCTCTCTCTGTACTGTCTGTAGATCTCCAGAGAGGAAGCCCAGGGCTTTGCCAGAGAGAACAGGATCCATTACATGGAGGCCTCGGCTAAGAACCGCTACAACGTAGACGAAGCCTTCCTGGAGGTGGTGCGAGCTATAAGGTAACGTTAACAGCTTGAAAGCTGTAAGCTACTTTATTATAGGTCATCATGTTTATAGCTAGATGATTAGAAGAGTTGGTGACCAGAGGCAGAGTTGAGGGACAGACATTTTAGTGTCCATTATAGCCTACTCCTGTGTCAAAGTATCCAATGCTCTCTCTCTTTCTCTCTCTTTTAAAAACACAGAAAGTTTCAGGAGACTGAGAGTCCCCCTCTACCTGCAAACCACACAGGAAAACGGAAGAGCGGTGGCTGCCCCTGCACCCTCCTTTAACTGCCCCCTCCCATGGCATAGCACTGTTGTCACAGAGACCAAAACCCCCTCACCTCACCACTGATACAAGTCTTGTCTGACTTACCTGGAGGGAAATGGGAGGATTTGGCAAGGGAGGGGAGAGATATACACTTGGAAATGCAAAAACTGTATGGTGAGGTTTGGGGAATTGGGCAGGGATGTTTACGGCAATGGTGGGCAAAGTGGTGGAGTGATATGTTTTCATTCACACTTATAAATTAGCATCTTAACTTTTTTTATATACTTTTTTTGTATTTGTGGTATTATTTCATTATTGTGCAAGGATGTAAAGGGAGAGGCCTTGGGCTAGATGAGAAGAGAGCGAGAGATGAGTCTACAGACTGAAGAAAGAAAGAGTAGGGATGGTAAAGAGTGAGATCTCACAGATACTGTGTTTTGGGTAGCTTCCTACATTGGGTCAACCTGATGGAAGTCACTGATTTGACATTGCTGGAAGGAATGGATAATTTAGGAACTAGATGGAGCTATCATTCATACCTACAACAGAAAATGAAAGGAGCCCAGTTAAACTGAATCGACAAATTAGATTTTTGAAAGACTGCATGGAAAAGAGAGAGCTGAAGCAAAATGAGAGTGAAACGATGTGTTTGAAAGACTGGTACTTTTCACAGTGTGGTATACATCACCACAGAATATATCATATTTTTTTGCACAACTTCAACATAGGCAAAAGTAGTTTGACACTAAAGTGCTATTGTTTATTTTAAAATGACTGGGTGGATGTTTAGGCATGTCCAGGTACTTTTGTCTATGCATACAGGTGTAGGCCTTTTTTTTAAGTCATTTTTATTGTTATGCTCTTTGCAAATGTTTAAATGTCACACCGCTACCAACCATGTACATCAATGAGTTCGTTTTTGAATGGTATTAAATGAATGAGTCAAAGCTAATGAAAATCTGTTGAAAAGCTTCAGACAAGGCATCAACTGTTGATGAAAAACAGAAAGTGACAGAACATGGGTAAGTTGACATATAAATACATCCCAAGATTTACGCCCATTGGTTGAGAGAGATGATGGTGATAATTGCAAGAGTGAGCCCATAGGCTGAACAGCAAGCACGAGGAATGGGCATTACTGTGCGGTGCTGATAGGCTATACGGTAAATGGGCGAATTACATTCCGGACGTGGCAAATAGGAAAGAAGACGCTATGCTGATAATACGTTCGTATTCATTCCCACTATGTCCATACAATAGGAAGCTAAGTAAGTTATGTTTTGCTTACATTAAGTTACCCGAGCAGTCAGACCAGCCTTCCTGATTTAGCTTCTGTAAACTACATGTGTCTGTCATGAAATAACTTGTTTTTTTATGGAGGATATGTAGCACTGGTCTTGCAAACCTTCATATAGATGTAATTAACATATGACAATCCCTTAGGCGATATTTCACACAAAGCAGGATAGCCATCTAACGTTCTGAAATATTCTGAATCTGCTCCACAAATTTGTGAGTTGAATCGGACTCAACTCTGACCCTAAAAATATTTGAGCTGTTTGATTAATAATTTGAGTTATTGATGATTGGTTCTCAACACTGGCTATCTTATTTTTGTGAACGAGAACCGTGTTGATGTTGGATCCACATTTGTCCCACATTGTTCTTTACCTAATTATAAAATAATGCATTGACTCAGTGCTATTAACGCAGTGTAATATACCACAAAAACGTATTGTACTTAAATCTGTTATGTAGTTATTTTTAACAGCAGAAAGCCGTTTGTATTCTTATACCAATGAATCTCAAACTATATCAAACTTGCACCCTGTAATCTATCAGTATCTGCCATGTGTAATTTGTACTGAAATAAACCAAATACCTTTTGTACACGTCACAATTTAAAAAAACATTATTACTCTAATCAAGTCTGGACACAACTTCTTTTTCTACTTTACTATTTCTCATCAACGGTATTGGTGAACGCTTGGTGATAGGAAAGTAGCGAGAGGAAAGCAATGAGAAAAAGGAGCATGTAAATGTACAGATCAATAAAAAGGACTGTTTGAATTGGGATGTTCATGCTCAAAAATATGATGTATGGTAGCCTGTGGGGTTCATGGGTTCGAATCCAGCCCACTGCCCTTTGATTCACCCTCTCCATCTTCCCTGTCTTTCCAACATTGTTCTATGCTTAAATAAAAGCTAAACAAATATATCAAATAGAATACCTTTTAACCCTTTTGTAGTGTTTGGGTCTGTGGGATGAATTTTTCAATGTTTACTAAAATATTTAATTGTATCATTTTCATTTTTTCA